>NC_054686.1:0-300000 GCF_011074885.1 Brettanomyces bruxellensis
GGCTGCTGGCACCAGACTTGCCTCCTTGTTCCTCGTTAAGGTATTTCATTGTACTCATTCAATTACAAAACCGTATGGCCCTGTATCGTTATATATTGTCACTACTCCCTGTGTCAGGATTGGGTAATTTGCGCGCCTGCTGCCTCTTGATGTGGTAGCCGTCTCTCAGGCTCCTCTCCGGAATCGAACCCTAATTCCCGTACCGTAAACCATGGTAGGCCTCTATCCTACACGAAGTTGATAGGGCAGAAATTTGAATGAACCAGCTCCAGCACAAGGCATGAGCTTCGAGAAGTTATTATGATTCATCAAACGGCTCCGAAGAGCATTGATTTTTTATCTAATAAATACACCCTCCATAACAGTCGGGTTTTAGTCATGTATTAGCCACAGAATTMCACGGTTATCCATGTAGTAATGAACTATCAAATAAACGATAACTGATTTAATGAGCCATTCGCAGTTTCACTGTATAATTGCTTATACTTAGACATGCATGGCTTAATCTTTGAGACAAGCATATGACTACTYKGCAGGATCAACCAGATAACTATTACTAAGAGACACCGAAGTGTTCTGCAGTTAGCTATATTTAATTAGGGTGGACTCCTGGTTCSCTCTGACAGCTCCCTCTCATCCCCCMWCTAAATAACCCTCTTTGTAGCTCTCCAGKKGTGTCCGAGAAGAACTTCCATCCTCCCCATTCACCCCCTAGAAGGAGGCTCCAGCAGGGCRATCACGGCAGTTTCCTACCGGCTACCGCCCCCTGTGTTCCCCCAATTAAGTCTTTGGGAATTCTTGCCATAGGCTAGTAATCCAAMCAAATCCTTCTTAGCTGCCTCGGGACATCGCTAGAAATCCCAATGCAGGCTGTTCAGACTTCGCACAGTTAAGTGCCGCCCTTGTGCACTCGTCCTGGCGTGGGGTGCGTCTTGCGACGCCGGCTCCACCTCCTAGACTAATCCACTTGGCTCTTCATCGGCTTTCCCCGAAGGTTCACGCCTGATGTCACTGCTCTTTCGAGCTGCTTCATCTGTGCTTTCGCACGGAGGCCCGTCCTGAGGGAAATGGAGAGTGTACTGKTTTCTTTTGTTTTTTTCACTCTGCTTCTCTATTTTTYTCTTCTATCTATTTCCAATTTCTTCGAGTAGTTGGATTTCCTTTTCGCGGATACCAATAATAACTCTAATTACTATCTACTTTTCAATCATTAGATAGCCTACCCTAATTAATATAATATTCTTCTAATTATTCATTTATCCACCACAAAACACTTTMTYTTTACTCTCTTTTCATCCATTCCATTACCCCTAACYYCCTGTTCTTCTGCCCTTCCTTTTACCCATTCYYCTGCCTCTCTCCATATCTCTGATAATTTCTCCCTTGCCAATTAATGCTGCCACTCTTGTTTCGCGACTCCTCCACTTTGCCGGATTCTGCCGCTCTCTTGTCTTTGTTCCMAAAAAGTTTTTTCCCTCATTTTTCAAATTACCCGCTACTAAGCGCTAAGAATTCGTCAATCGACGCTCCTTTCACTTYCAAAAATGTCAAGTCGCACAACGTCGATCGACTCCTCCTCCTTTTTTCCATTCTTACATTCAATTTAAAGCTCGTCCTTTATTTACTCGTATTGCTCTACTTTATTAACTAACTACTTCATACCTCATCGCTCTATCTCCTTCATCTCTTTCTTACTCTTCCCAACCCTTTTCCTCGTTCACGCAAAAATATAATTTTCTTTTTTTTTCTTCACGCGTTTCTTTTTTTCACCCCATCTCATTATTCTCATTCCTGTTTCTATTTATGGCTCGTTCTTCTTTCTCGTCTTCAAATTATCTCTCCTTTTTCGGTACTCTCCCCATCCCCACTTCTTGTTCCATACTATCCAGCCTATCCTCTCTCTACCTTTAGATCGCTCTATTTCATCCAATATCCRCCCTTTTCCACCAAACTAACTCCTGAATTGTACTCCTCCTAGTAATCCACCAATATATCCCAATTTCCTAAACCTCCAAACTCACTTCTACTCTAAATACTCTCATTTTACCTCCTTCTACATCCTAAAGCCTCACTTCTATTACCCTTGACTTCTTCCTTCTCTACTTTTCTCTTACTTCTAATTTCTATTACCACCATCCTACTCTCTACTATTCTCTCATATTTCCTCATTTCCAATCCTTCAAACCCTATTTTCTTCTTTGCCCTCTATCTCGCCCATTATCCTCTCTTTCAACACACTATCCCCTTCTCCTTAACCTACAAGTCTCTCTCTTTCTTGCCATCCCACTAACTACTATCCTTACCTACCAAATTCCCMACTTCCCTACCCCAAATGCAAAAAMAAACTCGCGTGTGCCAAATATTTTCCGGCTCAAGTAGTCACCCAAAAGAAACAACTTTGTCTACGATCATATCTAGTGGAAAGCACCGTTACCCGTCCGATCAACTGTAGTTAAGCCACTAAGAGCCGAACCGAGTAGTGTAGTGGGAGACCATACGCGAAACTTCGGTGTTGTAGACTCTTCTTTTTGCTTCTTCTTACTTCCTTTTTACTATCTCCATTCCCTCCTATTTCCTATTCTCTTTTTTTTTTTTTTTTTTTCTTCCTTTTTAATTTTCCCCTCCCCTTCGCGCTAATCTCTCCCCTTTTCTACTCTCTTCTCTCTTCCTCCTTTCTACTCTACTTCCCTCTACTCTACTCTTCCTCCCCCTCTACTCCTATCTTACCTCTCCGTACCCTCTTGTACCCTCTTGTAGCCTCTATCCCCCGTCTCTTATAAACGAACCAATTTTTTTTTTTTTTACAATCAAAATCCCGCGCCAAGGAAAAAAAGCGTTACTTGTACAAGCCGTACTTCCCCTTGCGGAGCGCTTTTGGTCGCGCCCCTAATTCCCTGAAAAAGTTTTTTTTTAGGAGATGGCTGGTATTAGAAAGCTACCCGTACTTTTTGTCCCTTTATATACTTTTCACAGTGCTTTTTTTCAACATCCTGAGATCTTCTCTCACCTTTAGGTTAAATGTTCTTGATGTAGCTGTAATCATATTCTTAATTTCTTAACACCATTAGAATCTGCAAGATCTCTGCTTTCTATTAGTATCCTATTTTTGTATTTACATACTAATTTTCCTGTTAATATCAAGCCTTCTTAAGGACTGGTCTCTTGATCTCCCGCCAATTTTTGGCTTTTGAAATGCATCTCGAAATTTTTCACTCTCACGCGTTGCTATTTTTACCCTAGGTAGCCTATTGTCTTGGTTACGCGTTCCATGCAAGGCATTGATGATTTACGTTCCTGACGAGCAAACATTCTAGTTCTTGACCATCATCACATTGTTCATTCGTAAAGACAAGCTTTCATTGTACTCACCAAAGTTTCAAATACGATACTGCTGACTTCGCTCGGTTTACCCGGGAACACCAGCAACAAGCTTTCAGATATCATATTTCTCAATTTTTGTTTCATGCTTTGGTCGATCGAGATTGGGTCTACAGAAGATGAAAAGGCTTGTCAGAATTTGTAAAGTTCCGCGTACGAGTACTAACATAATTTTCAGTTTGAAGCCTATTATACAATACATTACTCCAATAGCTTACACAATAATACAAAAATTTATTTTGTCGTGACGGCAAGAGTACTGGCAATCAGCTGTTACCGACCTCTTCAATCAGGAAAGCCGCAGACGATGATAAATCGCCTCAAGATTGCCCACATCCTCCATGACTCGATCGGAAGAACGAGCTATGTTCTTCCGTGGTTGGTAAAAAAACTCTGAAGTTATATCTTTCAAACAGAATAGCTTACCATCGTTCTTTTAACAGAAAGTCTGATTCAAATTCCATAATATCCGACTACGTTTCCAAAGTTATACGTCAGCACCCCGTGAACATATGCCAGTTGACATCCTAATAATTAGTTTCAAACACTAGAACCCTTTCTAATGTCTATAACTAAGAATAGCACATCAAATATACTCTTCAATCTATCCGGTAATGATGTGTTATAAGCTAGACAGTTTGTGAATACAATCAGGCACGCATTTAAACATAAAATACCCAAAGCACAGGTCAATATCGTTTTACTAATGTTGAGCAAGCGAAGCGTCGTCTATCTAGCGGTAGTAAGCAATATGGAGACTGCCTTTTTACGAAGACTTGCAATTCTCTCAAAGATGGTCGTAATAAGGAGCGAATTATAGCTCATGTACTCCAAATTGTCACCAATAAATTATGAAACAAGAACTTCAATTGCATGCACCACGTTCTTAGTTTTCCCGCACAAAAGAGCAATTGGATGCCTTGACATTGTTCTGATTTGTTCTAGAAGTAGAAAATGTGTGATACAGCTGTTTGCATACATCAAACTAGAATGGGAGACAATTGATATCTTATTTAACCTCTGTGTTCCCGATATAATTCCGTATCGGATCTGAAAAGTACGTTACAGAAACCAGAAATGCGATATTTAGTACCTTGAGTAACTGTTGAAATTATCAGCTAAAGAGGGTGCTAGTGATAAAAATGATTTCATTTTCAAAGAAGCCCTGCCAAAATATAACGGAATAACACCATATAATAGCCACTATTGTCGGTACAAATCAAAATACAGTTAATCTCTGTTGCATCAACACTTGAATTAAGTATGAAATGTAACATCATAACAACTGTACGTTTAACAGTCTGAAAGTAACCAATTTCAGCTCAATTAGTTGCAGCTTAATTTCCAATACAAGTTGACCCCTGAGCATACTTTTCGTCGAATTTTGATGCACAAATGACCATGAAACCAATAAGTATTTTAAGAATGGTTGGTGGATTGAAATAAGCAATAAAGAAAATCATGGCATTCAAAAGTGTCCACTTAATAAGTATCTTTAGCTGAAGTTTATTAAATTAATGTGCATCCATAGCTAGCGCTCGCCTCGTGTAATTATAACACGCTATTAGTAAAACGTGAGCACAATTTCTAAACTTACATGTTTTCACATTGAAATAAAATTTGGCATAAATGCACGAATGATGACTTCGAAGCGTCGTGAAATATCTTAACTTCATTCAAAATTCACCAGTATCCTTGAGTCGTCAAAATGAAAATATTGCATCTAAAATTGGAAGGTATACACCTCTTCTATAAGCAAAGCAACGCAACCCGTATATTAAATTTATTCAGCTTTTCCTTCCTGTCCCTCTAAACACGGAGGGTAAAGATAGGAATTTGATATCCAAATAAAGTGGTGGGCATTTCATCCTTTAAAGCACGGAGTCAGCTTTCAGAATACGTAACACCTGATATTGATAGCAAGCATCAAGATAATCTTGAGAAAGTGAAATAGCTATAGGATACAGCTCATCGTGCAATTCAACTCTTGTGTCAGTATTAACATATAATTGCCTGCCTTCATGCTTCGACATTGCACACCAAATAATTAAGAAATTTGAGCGGAAGACTATGCATTGACTAAACGTTGTATTGCTTGGTTGAATGATTGTTCAAAGAACATCATGTTTCGGCAATTTCTGTGAGGATAATGTTTTTCTTTCCTTCAACCCAATCGAATAACCATAGAAATGATGAGATCTCATGCGCTTTATTCTTGACTTATTACTTATTGATCTGCAAGAAATGTCATAAACGTTAAACAGCACCCAATACGACAGATAGCAAAGAGATTACTCAAGTAAAATATAATATCACGCGTAAATCTTGTCAGAAGTGACAAAGAACACTCAGAGCAGCGCGCCACTTGCTTTAAAAAATTAAATGTAATAGAGTGGTCCATTCTCTTGTCCACAAGAGGCATCATTGTATAGGTGACCCTTAGATAATTCAACAAGATAGCATGTACTACCCGAACGTCTTGTTATATCCTTCAACGACCGCTTCCTTGAAGCAATAATTCATGCATAAATCTATGAAACATCAGCTACCAATTTCTCTCTTCATTATTTACATGTAAAGTAAATCATTATCCTTAACTTGTAATGTATGATAGACTGAAGAAAGGTTGGCACGTAGATGAGGTTTTATGGAATGAAGTAGGAAAAATAAATTTTTTCTCCGCAGCGCGTGCTCAAAAAATATGACCAAAAAAGTAAACAAGTTAACTGAAGACGCTTCACCTTTCTTTTGACAGCTTGGACGAGGTGACGATCATCTTTAAAAAGATAACGTGATTTAGTTTTCAATGTGGTATCTTGATTATTTGAATACCTTTCTATCGTTTGTATATTCTGGGTGTCAATGTATCTAAGTTAAGATATACAAGATGGAGGTGGATTATATCCATTATCGACTAATTGTTATCATTATAACGGTTGAAGTGCACTGATTCATCATTGTTTTTGTACTCTTTCAATGATATTTTGGTCATTCCTTATCTATTATTGAATTATGATATTGTGAGCCCATAAAATTATGATTAATGTGCAAGCAACATCTCTGGTCTACGTGTTTCCTTTCCTGATGTAAAGCGGAATAGCATATTTTGTTTCAAGTTTACTGGATGATTTGTCAACAAAATAGTGTTTTTAAATATTTTCTTGTAACGATAAGCCTTCATTGTCATCCTTCATTTTCAAATACGATGCTGCCTACTTCTTCCAGTTCACTCGGAACACTTAGCAACATAGATGATATTCCGTTTCTTGAAACATATCTTACTTAACCGTCGATAGGTCCTTAAATAAGGTGTCTCTACATGACACTACACAAAGTTATGACAATAATTTAGACTTCGGTAATATCTAACTACATTTGCAACTAAAAATGAGTATTTGGCACAGGCACACTAGTAAGCACCTACTGCTTGAAAGAATCATTGATGCCTTAGCAACATGTTTTAAACACTAGAAGGGCTTCTAGTGTCCATGGCTAATATTAGCACATTGTGATGCTATGAAGTCCTCATTTTGTAAATACAGGGGTAAAGTGCCATATAATCGTAGTACACCAAAGGTACAGGCTGATTAAAAAGAGTGCTCAATGTAATCAGACTCAAAAAATCATAAATTAGCACTGATAAATCTGTTCAAAGTTAGACAAACTCCAATCATTTCTTTAACGCTTTGCAATAAAATTTGAGTATCTATCCATGAATGTTTGTGGGACTCACCAAGATATTTAAGTCATTAGTTGTTAATTCATCAACAATCGGTTGATTCCTTTCCTGTGGAATACCTCAATGTATATCAGACGATTTTCAATATGTTCAAATAGAAACAGCACTAGGTCACATCCTCTATCTGCGTGTAATCAACCGGAATAACGCTATGTCACAGGATCTATTTTTTAGTCATCAAATAGTAATTACCATCCAGTATTGTTGAAATTTAGATTTCGATTATTAGTTACCAACAATTTGTAAACTCTATTCTTACAAAAAAGCTGTTTTGACAAATTAAACTGTCTTTTGAACTTCTAATGGTTGTATATACAAATGAAATAGACTTCTATCAAGTAGACGAGCAAGGTATAAATGCAGACATGTATAAGTGTACTTTCCAGTAAACACAAGTCAATAGCATCATCGTCCAGCTAGAAAATTGAATGTTGGTAAGCTATCCTAACTTGTTCACCTAGAAGTGATACTGTGGTCAATATGCAATCGCTAGAGGCACTGTCTCTACCTGGAAGCACGATTAGTATCATAAGTATTATTCGATCTTTAGGGGCTATCAGTTGAAAATATATCCATTATCCCTTACTAGCAGATAACTTGACAATTAAGGTTCCCGATCTTTCAGTCCAAATGTGAACAGCTTCATCACTTGGTGTATTGGCCGGTTTCATAATATCTGTCCTAATAGCATGTGCTTTATAAGATGTAAAGCAAGTAATAACTAGAATTCAGCGCAATCATGTGTAAATGTTGTAATTCAGTAAATTCTTCCCCAATTTTCGTCATAATCATAAATTTTGTAATATGTTGAACAATCTGTTAGGTTTGAAACGTACAAAAGAGAAATTTAAGGTGTGCCCAATAAGTAAGCATCTATTCCACCTTATGGAAATGAAATTGTCGTGTATCATAAAATGTATTGGCTATAAGTCGAGCAAAGCAACGATACTGCACCAATATAGTACCTGTTATCGACCTCGGGCCCTCAAAACTATTTCATAACAGTTCAAATGATAATTTTTATTTCAATCTCTGGAGTTCCTCATCTTGAGATAGAATTTTCTGAAAATGTTCAGGTCATATAATTTCAAAGAGCTGTATTCCTTCAAAGATCGCATAATTTTAATTATAATCACTAGATTCGTCAGGGTGTTTCCAACTTTATAAAAACCTTTTAGTGGATTTCTCTTCAATAGAATGTTATGTATTCATAAATTCAAGTATCTGTTTCTTCTTCAACTTTCCAATAAATTATAGCGATTGTGATGGCAACGGTCTTGACGATCCCATAAATACTTCTAATATTGTAGAAGTAGAGCAAAAATCACCATATAGTTCACAATGTTTGATAGAGATAATCTTGAACATACATCACAAAGTACATCCATTTGCAAAGCTAAAGCATGCTTAATAATGTTTATCACACATGTCACGGTTCAATATCCTCTAGTTTTATTAGCAGAAGGAATAGCAACGAACATTGGATTTTAGTTCTTCAACTTTCTTTTTCCAATGAAAGTCCTATTTTAAATGCTTGAACTGAGTTTTAAATATGTATATCAAAGATCAATCACATTCTGTCTTCTAGCTTGCAAAATTCCTAAAATACCTTATGGCTGAACCTTAAATTGTCCAACGAGCGGTAATCATGTGTGATGGTGATTTCATGTACTCATTCTAAGGGAGATGCATTGTTTCTAGCATTTAATACATCATAATAAGATTGTTTGTCTTGCTCCACGTATGCTTTGATATGAAAGACTAGTAAAAGCTAACATCCGAGAATTTTTTGAGAAGGTATAGCATAATGTGAATGTTTGTTGTTGGCTAGCTTCCGGTGATATATTTGTAGAGAATTCTCATCGAGCATTCAACGCTAACTGAAGTTTTTGATATGTTCGATATGCGTTCATCATATTAATCGCTTTCATCCTTTATTCATTGATATAAAAAGGATGAAGTTACCTTCATGATACACAGCTATGAAATCAAGGAAGAAAATAAAGGTGAGGTGACACGTAAAAGAAATGGTCATATTTTTTTTACTTTGGGGAATTTTTGTCAGCAGCACGTTAGTCACATTCCGTGCTTGAAAATGAAAACAAATCGACTAACCATTCTTTGTGTTATTATATTCATTTTTAGATATGCAAGCTTGACCACATTGTTCAGTATGCCTTCTAGCTAGAGCAATGATTGATTAATTTAGTCTATGTTTTTGCTACAGCATCAACCACTCTGACTAATGTTTAACAAAAGCAAGGACGTGCACTCAGATCCAATATACTCTAGATGGCGGACTTGGTAGTTCGTGTCATCTTAACTGAATTCATTCACACAGTGATTGTCAGAATACATTCATGCAAATAATCATATTTCTTGAAATTTAACCGTTCCATCTATTTTAATGAATGATGTTTAATATGCGTATAGTCTGTTCGATCGCAATTAAATTCAACCTACAACGTATCACATTTGTGATATTTCTTCTTTGCTTTCATGTGATAATTTTTACCTCTGAAAGTAACTCCATAAAGTTGGCATATTCATCAAGCAAACCAGTTTTAGTGTTGTCGTCTGTCATATATTTTGAAAGAACAAATAGAAGGCATCTTAAAGGTTTTTAATACCATGTTACAACAAATTTCATTTCTTTGATTTCAAACTTTTATCATATTAGATAGCATACAAACTTGAAGTCATATGAATATATAACTCCCATTTGAAGGTTACAGCATGAGTCGTTTAAAGCACTTCTTTATCAGGTATTTTCATGAGCAACAGTTTTCAGACATTTAATGCTGAATTACAATATTAATATCAGCTTCATCGTATGACATAGAAGCAGTTTTTTAATGGTTGTTGGATTGCAAGGAATTCATTTGGTTTTCGTAATGGATTTGTTATGTTCAACTTGTTTCCATTAAAATACATACGCGAGATGACGACCTTCAATTATGAGATGCATTCCATTTTTGATATCAAATGATCCAGTGAGGTTCATGAAATCTTCAACCGTACGTATGATCTGGAATTTATAGGTGTTATGAATGGGCAATGTTCACATGATAATCAAGGATTACAGTACTCCAAATGGAGTACCGACTAATTGTGTATCATTTATTTGTGCCACTGATAATTGCACTGTTATAATACGGTGTTAAATGAAGCATATTAGATTACATCAATTACCATGCAATATTATTCCTTAAAATATTTATCTTGGTACTCTTGTCTTTGAGAATGCTTCTGATTATTATTGAAAGCTGTTACCGCAGTATTTGAACTAAATCCATTTGTTTGTTTTAGCAAATATATTGTACGCTTTCAATGCATTCCATTGGGCGGGGTTAATGCCTTATATGAATGATGATGATGTACTACTTTTGTTGTCATTGTGGTTTTATTGCCATTTATAAGGTACATCCATGTTAGTGGTGGTAATGATTATACTTTAAACTGATAACTTATCTTGGTGTTGCTTTTGCTACTTTATTATCTTCTCTCTGCTGGTTAGTTATATTTTCTGGCAATGATATATTTACAGATTTTTACCATGGAAGTGAAGTTATTGCTGTACATCTTATGGAGCATGTATCCGGTTATTGAATGGATACCCTAAGAATCTTTGAAGTACGCTTTGCATTATAGAAAGATGTGTTTCAATGCTTGAATTGTGAAATTACTGAGTCCAAACTAAACTGTCAACTTTATAGAGATTTAACAATTCATAGGCAAATTATTGCTTTGGTATTTGTCATGATCTTGTGGTTCCACTTTATACATTTCAGTAAGAATAAGATATATTTGGTTTCAAATAGTATTGTTTCTGAAATGTTTATGCACAAAGCATCCGGTAGTAACTACATTTTCTTTATCGGATTCTGCAAACTTTTGCCTTAATGTTTAGTGGCCATTTTACCTTATGATATAAAGCATGGTTCATGAATACAATGATGTTTGCGGATATTTGGTAGGAATATATGCCCTTGGAACTTGGTTTAGTATTAATACACATGGGAGCGGATATTGTTACAAAGGCATTGCAATGTATTAATAGCGCTATATGAATATATTCTTAAATATTTGCTTTCTTTTGGAGTTGTGAATTGATGCGGCTAATCGTTTTATTTTTTTCTTGAAGATATTGTTCTTTACCTTGATCTACTGAACCTTATCTTGTTTCTAAGAGAATAGTTATATTCTGTTCTAAGGATATTTGTGTCGATATCAATCTGAATAACATGATCTGCTTGTTTTGAAGAAAGTCTCATGCTTCGCATTACCATTATATGTATATTTCAAATAAGCTCAGTTTGAGCAGGGATACATCCCCACCTTGTTCGTTTTTATTGTATGATTATCATCAATATATGCTTGATTCTGCTAATTTTGCCCTTCTCTTCATGGAGTTTTTGCATCAAATATCAGCCGGTTCTTTTTCATTAACTTGTAAAGCCAAGCCTTCTAAGTTGTTGTGCCTTACGCTTGAAGGTCTCGCAGTTTCTTTTTCATAAACAGTAATTTGTTTTTTTTAGAAGCTATATCATTGCTTCATTTTATTCAATATTCCAAGTTATGTGTCTCAAAACATATCACAAGTTTTTGATTGCTAGGCTAAGTTTATATATATGTTTCTTAACAGACGAATATTTAATCATGCGATTTAGTATCTACGAATTTAATGTCCCGATGGATAATACAGTTACTTCGCTTTCATAAATTTTTGACCAAATTAATTCTTGCTGCCTTAATCTTATTTTTACGTTGATCTTATTAGCAAACAGTTGGATTGATCAACTCTTCAATAGTTTCCTGATCAATTGTGCCTTTCTGTTCGCTAAGATCTCGTTTTCGATTCAAGCTTTCCATAGACGTTATATTAAAGATAAAAAAGAAAGCCTTATACATAAATTTTCATATGATGTTTAAAACACGTATGTGGTGCGTTTAGAGTTATTATGTTTCAGGATGGAGCTTTAGCTTTCAGCTGGAGTATCACGCAGTGTAAACGAATTATACATTGCTGTTTCTGTTTGAGAATAGCTAATTGCTGATCAATTACTATTTACGAAAGTAAATCTACTGATAATTCTGGGCATACTGTAAAAATTGTGTCTAACTTGCAGATTGGATATGTTATTATATGTGTAATAGATGCGTCGAGAGTCGCGTCTACATAAAGCTGCCCTGCCTTGTTTATGCCCAAGAAAACCTCGCTCATAAGGATCAAAGGTATTTAAACATGTGCATTCTCCCTTTTTATCCTGCTCATTTTACCTTCTTACTTAGTTCTTTTTACTTTTATACTTTTCCTTTCTTTAGCCTTGAAAACACTCAATACTAGTCATAACAAAAACTTCATAAAGTAATCGGCGTCACACTTAAACCAATTAAGTAAATTATTACAATATGTATTTAGTATTTATAATATGTTAAATATATAAATAAACTGCGTAACAAGTTTTTTTCTTCACATCTTTAGACGGTAATTATTACAAATCCTTATGAAAATTTCCAAAAAATAAAAATCCTAATTTGATAAAAAATAAACCTGATGGTCTATAGATAAACGAATCTGCATGTATAAGTGTATATTATTACTGAGAGAGTAATATATATCATTATAACTCAACTGAAAGCATGGGAATATTTATAAAATTAACAAAAAAGTCAATACTATGTCACTAGATATTTTGACGTACTACGATAGACATAACCACAGATCACGTGACAAACCATTAACAACAGGAAGGGGAAATTTAAATATTTTTCTAGTCTTAGCCCGCACCCGCAAGCCATTCTCTCCCTAAATCGCCCCATCTATTTCCCCGAATAATTTTTTTTTCCCCTCAGACCAACCCGCCGAGGATTTTTTATTTTTATTTTTCTCCTGTTCAATTAAAGTGCTTTTCCTAAGCTTCCAATTTCATTAAATAGTCGTATTGGGAACCGTATATATGTTCAATTGATACTAATGCATGTGATACTTAGTTTTAGATACGTTTAGGTGGTTATGTATGACATGATCATTTGTAAATAATAATATTCTTATCCCTTAATGTAATATATGCGTCCACAGTCACGTCTACCTTAAACTTTTCCACCCAGTTTATGCCAAGAAAACCCCGCTTGCAAGGATTAAAGGTATTCATGCATGTGCATTTTCCCTTCTTATTAAGTTCATTTTACCTTCTTTCTTAGTTTATTTTACTTTTATGCTTCTTCTTTCTTTATGTTTAAAAACACAAAAACATACAATGTATTAGTTATAACGGGAAACTTGATAAAGTATTCGACGCCCAAACTAAAACCAAATCACTCTAAATATTACACTTACAATATTCTATATCAGATGGAGTGTTCAGAGAAATCACACGAAGAGAGATAATGTAATTATATAGCCCGTGGTGTGGGTAAGATTCTTATGAGGAATTATTCAGTGGCACAAATATTCTAGAAAGATTCTAGGTATGTTTGGTGATTAAATATATAGGAAGCAAATATTCCACGGAGAATATTAAGGGGAAAATGGTGAGGCAAGTAGATAAGATAATAACAAGGTTATCTATCAGTGAGCTCATCGATTAACTAGATCTTGAGATACTCTAGCAAATGGGGAATTTCATGTTACCGATATATAGTGATTAATTTTCTATTCTTTCCTGCAAATTGTCCCTAATACTTTGGTCCAGACAAGTTTTTTTGAAATCGGGGGAATCAGATGCAATCCGACATTTATTGAAAGCTATCTTTATATCCTAATTACGTAATTAAGCAGCTAATACTAATAATATGCAGTAGAAACAATATCAGTAAGTTGGTTTCCTAATAGCTTGCTTAACTTTGTTAACTTTCATTATTACACATGATGGTTTACATCATGCATATTTCTTCTGCGCAGCAGAGGGAAAGACCTTAACTATAAACAAACAACTTTTTAACTGATCGTTTCCCGAGTTTCTCAAAAACCATTGCTTGATTACTTATTCAACATAAGATCAACAAAAGAAGAAATACCATACAGTTTTCTCAGCCATCTTTTCATTTAACGAACTGTTCTCGCTTTCGTCTCCAATCCTTATTAAAGACCAAAACCATACAAATCAGCTTCGCAACAGTTCACCAAATTCGTACTCTAGATTACGTAACTCAACGAGATATTAGCGCGCATGAACAATGCAACCCAGTGGTAAACCCCATTTTTTTTCCCCCGCTTTTCAAGTAAAATCAGCTGAGGTCATCGTAAACATGTGCAGACGGGTGCAAAAATTACATGCGGAAATTCGAGTTCCGAATAATAGATATCTTTGCGAAAAAATTAGATCAATTTCTTATTGTTTTTCGGCAAATGATGACAACCAGATACAGTGCTCATTTTCAATGTATGATGAAATTTAGGCCTCCGTATGCATATACCTTTTTCTCTTGCGGTCCTCTATTCATGGGGTCTACAACAAAAAAGGTACTATTTTTGTATTCGGAATTCGGACTTATGCTTTATCTGGTAGTTGTAACGTTAGGAGTGCTGTATCTCTTTACAATGCCCGATAGCCTGATACATTTATCCCAAAATAGCGCAGAAAAAGATAGGCCACATTTAAAGAAAAATAATCTAGCTCCATTAATACGGATTTTTATAGTATTATAGATATGATACCTATTTCTGCTGATATTCTAAAGATAGATTCATAGTTCCCGGAAATTCGGTTTCCGTTTACATGATAAATCAAGCTTTTGATGTTGGAGCTCACAAGTTCGGATGTCTTCTTTTACTACGATGGCTTCCAAGTTACATGAGTTGATTCTTATATACATATATAAGGGTGCCCGCTAGATTCATTACTACGGTTAACAAATATTAGTTACTTTCGTTTATGTACTCCATAACCAAGAACTTAACCTTATAGAAATCAAAAAATTAAAATGACACGTTATCTTGTTACGGGTGTTGACGGAAATTTGGGAAGCAGGGTTGCAAAGAATATGCTTAGGGCTGTTTCTGGATCTCAGCTGGTGTTCAGTACTCCTTTCCCAGAAAAAATTGATGAGGCTAAGAGGGAGGAGTGGAAGGCTGAGGGAGTTACCTTGATAAAGATGGATTATAGAGACAGAGCCCAGATCACCAAAAGCTTTGTTGATAACAAAGTTGACCGTGTTTGGATGGTTTGTGGAACATACATTGGACTACCAAGACAGATCCAGCATAGAAATATGTTTGACGCTGCCGTGGATGCCCATATTAAACATATTACCTACACATCGCAGGTGGGTGCAAATCGTCAAGGATATGACCAGTATGTCATGCCAGATCATACATTCAGTGAGGCTTATCTCAAGCTCTCTGGCCTTAACTACAATATAATGAGAAACAATCTTTTCTTGGAGAACTCCTTTATCAATGCTATCAAATTGGCAATGAGTTCAGACTTGGAATGGGTTACAAATGCAGGTGAGGGTAAAGCAAACTTTGTTGCCAAAGACGATAGTGCAAGATGTGCAGCCGCCCTACTTCTCGGTAAAGGAGAACCAAACACTGCTTATGATCTTTGTGGAAAACTTATTAACGAGAAGGAAATTTGTGAATTGATTGCTTCATACTCAGGAATCCCATTCACATTCAAGAAAGTGGATGACGAAGAATTCTACGATTATCTTGATGCCAGAGGACTTCATCGTTCAAGTGAAGTTTACACCTCAGGTTCTCCTTTAATGTGGTGTAGTAATGACTTGGTTACAAATGAAGGTTCTATTGGAAAGGGCTTGATGGCTGTGAAATCCGATGCCATTAAAAAGCTTACTGGTCGTGAACCTACTGACCCTAAGGAGCTTCTTGAGCCATGCTCTTTTGCTTGGAGAGGATCGGATGCAGACAAAAAATACAATCATAAATAGATCTAAATGATTTTTTAATGATCATTAGTTAAATGCGAACCCAAAAGAGATGGTCAAAGGCTACGCACGCCTTCTCTTATTTTCCCTCATACTTCTTTTTAGTTTTTGAATTTTCACTCCTTTTTCTTTTCATATCTTCAATAAGAATATTCCTTGTTTCCTCACACGTCTAGACGGCAAAATTAAATATGAAAGAAAGCCATTGCGATAACTAGTTCATACTGTACTATTGTCTCTCCGATGTGAATGTTGGCAACTGACTAACAACCATTCGCGAACTCCGTGGGTGCTGGATTCTGTGTTTTGATGAACTCCGTGCTTTGCTTATTCTTACCACGTGATCCTAATATTTGGCACCTAATAGAACTCCATTTTCGGACTTGGATATTAAATTGCACTGCATATTACAGGATGAACTACATTAGATCTTGTGTAAAAGTAACAATAATCATATCTCTTGATTAAAGATACATAATCGAAATTAAAGAAAAAAAATAATTCATTATTCTTCAGTACTCGGCATCTGGCTACGCGAGGTTTATTGTTGCGGTCGGTTCCAATCCTTGCCTTAAAACAATAGAGATAATATTGGGCTGTTTTAACGGTTACGATCCGCAAACGTATGTTCTCCCGAAAATTTTTTTTTCCTACCTCGGAGGTCACTTTGGCTGAAACCGGCAAGAATAATTACTTCTAAAAATAGAAGTGTTAATCGGAATCCTTATAAAAAAGAGGACCACAAACTTCAGAGATTCATTGCACCGAATTTCTGTGCGTCTGGGAGTGATAAATTCCCTAGAAATAGAACAATAGGAAAGTTTCGTCTCTTTCCTCTTCGAACTTTATCATTTTTCTTTACATTATTATTGTTCTCTTTTTTTTTTTAATTAGTGACGCCGGTAGTCTATCTCACAGAGCAACCAAGCTGGACCTCAGTAACTCGATGAGAGACTCATTTCTAGTAACAAACAGGTGACCGGTTTTCTGGCTGTTTTACTTTACCAGCACATCTTTTTGAGAGGAATCGTTTAAAATGTGTATCAGAGGACTACAAAATTCCGTTAGATGGTACGGTGAAATTCTTCATCAGCTAGTATATAACTGTACAAGGGGATTTGATTAGCATTGGATATAACATCTTAATTCTGTAGGATAAATTCACTTGGTATTTTCACTAAACATTAATTAAGTAAGAAAGATATGACTGAAGAAAAGACAGAACAGTCATCACTCAAAGAAAATATCAATTTCGAAAAAGGGATTTCATCAGATGAAGTTGATGAAAAAAGTATCTCTGAATCCCATAAGAATTTTCTATTGAAAATTCATGGTACCTATCACTTGGATCCTCTACCAACAGAGGACCCCAACGAGCCTCTAAACTGGTCTAAGGGAAAGAAAAGATTCAATTTCTTTATGATGGCCTTTCAGATGTTTGTGCAAACATTTATGTCTGCTGGACTTTCTCCTGCATACTCAGTAATGGCCGCAAAATATGGTACCTCTATGACAATGACCTCATACTTGACTACGGCGCAGTTAGCTTTACTTGGTGTTTGTCCATTGTTTTTCACACCTTTGATGGAGAAGTATGGAAGAAAGCCATTCTTTATCATCGGTAGTTTTGGTGCCTTGGTTACCAACATTGCAGGAGGATTTTGTAACACCTATGGAGCTCAGATGGCTACCAGAGTTTTAAACGGATTATGCTTGTCACCAATATCTACAGTTGGTCCAGCATTTGTTGCTGCAATGTACTTTGGAAAGGATAGAGGTGCAATGAATGGTGTCTGGTCTATGATTCTTATTATGGGAAGTCCTATGGGTCCATTCTTAATGGGTTTTGTTGTTCAACATATTGGATTCAAATGGATATACTGGATTTACGCAGTTGTGAACTTCATTCAAACAATTGGATGGATATTTACAGAGGATACACTTTACTTCCCTGGAAAGGTTAACCATAACGCGAAGGGCATTTTTGGAAAGCTAGGATTTTGCAAGAATCCTGAAAAGGAGGTGTCCCTTCGTGTTTTCTTGGCTCCATTCACTATGGCTAAGTATATGAGAAATGTTCTTATGACATTCACAACTTGTATTGTTTTTGTTTATGCAAACATTGTCTTCATTGTGGAGACGCCATCTATCTTCCAGCCATTATTCCATCTAGACTCACAATCAATGTCCTTACAATACATTCCTATCATGATTGGATGCTTTATTGGTGAGATGATAGCTGGTAAGGGATCTGATGTTTTTATGATGAAATGTCAAGCAAGGCGTGGGGGAGTTAGGGTTCCAGCGGATAGATTTATTTTAACTTATCTGGGTTATGTGTGTGCTATACTCGGTGTTTTGATCTGGGGTATCTACTTGAAGAACTCCAAGGAAGGTCATTGGACTATTCGCCCACTTATCGGCTCTGGTATCTCCGCCGCGGGTGCAGATATAGTTCTTACCGTCACCATTACGTATGCTAATGACTGCCAGCCCCAAGATTCAGTCTTAATTGGATTGTTCTACATGTTCTTTAGACTTATCTTCAGTTTTGCAAGTTCAATATACTTGCCACATATGTTTGACTCTATAAATATGGCGGGATCCTCCATATTCATGGCAGCAGTCATGGCCCTTTGCTTTGTCATAACTGTCGTTCTTCAAATCTGTGACTGGAAGAAAGCACGAAAGGCATAATAATATTACTCACTAATGATTAGATTATATTTTTCTGGTTATGCAAAGGACATCAACGGGTGTTATATACTTTTACTTTGATGAAATCAACTAAATCCATTAGAAAAATCAAGATCCTAGAATTTCAGCTGCTATAAATATGTGGATACTGTAATTTATGAAATGCTATATGTCTCTTCGCTTATTTCTTTCTGTTTACCTGGACTAGAAGTATAATAAACATATTCTGAATGTAAATTTTTGAAATGCAAAAAAGGAATATGGTGTATGAATAGATGTGTAATATATTCGTCGATAATAGCATCTATATTAAACTACCATGCCTTGTGCTTTTTCAAGAGAACCTCCCACATAAGGATTAAACGTATTTGAACATATGCAATTATCTTTTTTCGTAGTTCTTTTATACCTTCCTCTTTATCTATTTCCCCTTATATCTTTCTCCATTCGTTAAAATCACTCAATTTACAAGTTAGCAAAAACTTCATAAAGTAATTGGCGTCACAAATTAAACAAATCAGCAAAATATGAACGCTTTTCTAAAAAAAAGTATCGGAAGCTAGGCTTATGGTGACGTAGCAAACGATGCTTCATATTCAGAGACATCTTAACTTAGATACAATAGTTAAAAATCAGATGTTTAGAACTGAATTAGTTAACATCAATTAGGCTTTACTGGATGCATTGGGTGACACATATTGTGTGCATAAACAACGTGAAAGAAATCCCAAATAAAAAATGTCACATTGTGGACTCTAAAATTTCATTAATTTATCTTTTCTTATAATTGAGGAAGTTCGCACATTATGTGAGAAATTGTTAACATATTAAAGGAAGAAAGAAAAAGAAAACAATGTGAAATAACAGAAAAACGTATAAGAACGATAGCGATATCGATAACAAACAATACTGGTACTTGTTTAAGTTTAGAAGCCCAACGTTACATTACGGTATTCTGTTATTAAAAATTTTGTTCCTGACATCTGGATCAAACATTACTAGTCCTCCATTGTTACTAGTGGTTAACATAATCAAAAATCATATTGGGTTCAACGCATTCGTAAAAGTTGCATTACTAATAGAGTCCTTCATCAAATTCTATCAGTTTTTAACTACATCTGAGTTGAGAAGTCTCCGCCCATAGAATATTGCTTGCCAATTCATCACCAAAAGCTATTAATTTCTATGACTGTAACAACTTTTGGGTATTCGTTACGCCATCATATGACTTCTAATTCCTATGACCGCAAGAACTTTTACAATCTTGAAATTATCGGAAAATCTTTTAGTTTAATTTTGGTTGTAATCCCTGAAGGGAATCTTCACTGGAATAAATTTCTTCAACCGAAGGAAAATAATGTATGAAAATTTTAATTGTAATCAATTATTGAATAAAAAAACTTTTTTTTCTGTCTTCCCCACACAAAAGAGGAGATGGAGAAGAAAGACAATAGTGTTTGTATCTCAGCAAAACAATGCCAAATATCAAGGTAAAAAAAGAAAAAAGAGGTATCGGGGTTGTGGCAACACAAAACACAAAACATTCGTTATTTATGATATCTGTATCCAGGTTGGATGAATTGTCCAACCTTATTTTATGTGTAATTTGTTGAGAGAAAAGGGGGAAGGGAAGAAATTAGCCAGACTAGAGGGTAAGATATATATTATAGCGAAGAAATGATGCCTAATCAACCTATCAATAATTCAAGTTATTTGAAAGTTGTTCCAGTCATAGGGATTAGGAGTGAGGCTTATGAGAACGTAACAAACATTGTCTTATATGTAGAGGTATCTTTAAACACAAGAGTATATCACTATCCTTATGAGTTTTCTGCGATGGAACCTTTCTGGTATTATATGAAAATCCTTGTATTTTTCAAGTAATTCGTTTCTAAGGGAATCAACATCATATTCAATTGTAGGTAAAAATATATTTATTGTTTCAGTGGTATCTTTCAGAAGATGTTGTAGTAGTAGTATTTACACAATTATCTGGAACTTCATCTAGGTCTCCTTAATCGATGCTTTGTAGCAGAATTGTGATACGTCATTTTTCTCCCAAACTATTTGCCGATTAATGCTAAATATTTTATTTTGTATTAATGCCGTCTTTAAATCGAATCGGATGGTGATTTTTCGACCATATTTTCGCGCGCTGATTCTGATGCTAAAATTCCTTTCGCGAAAAAAATAAAATTCGATTTGGGCGGGCCGTTTCGTTGTTAAATTAATTGTCATTAGGTGAAGCCTGACACTTTTATCTATATCTGGAGAAATTTTTGGAAATAATATTATGATATATTTATATTTTGTGACCTTACCGATGGTAGGTAAACTTTTTTTTTTCTCCAACAGCAGCTTTTATCCCATTTATATTTACATTGCTGATTATAGCTAGACGATATCGTTCAGTGATTTAATTGTTTTACATTTCGTACTATACTTTCCATGCTGACCATTCTTATCGCAAATTTTTCTCGGACTTTCCAATCATATTGATGACACATTCTTAACCCCGAGAGAGTTCTGGTACCATTTTATTCTTCCCTTTATCGATTTTGGTAAAGAATGTAAAAGTGGCTTTTCTTTATTGTTCAAAAGTGTGGCCTACCACCAAAAGGAAAAATTACAGATGCATCGTCACACCATAGTTGAAAATCCGACAAATTCTCAGTTAACATACGAATTGATCACAGCTTTCATCAAGCAGAATCATACTAGATAGATACAAATATACAATTACCTCTGTATGAAGACAAGCGAAGTAAAACTGCATATTAGATCAATTTTGATGGGTTATTGCCTTAACTGATGCTCTTTAAGATATGGCAAAAGCGCTACGGAGTAGTTACTCTGTAGTATATTATTTGCTTGTAAAAGCACTAGTTATTATACATGCTTTAGAACTGGTATTGGTAACCAAGGTAGGATGGACACTAAATGACAACCAACGCACTGTAACTCTAAGGTCTAGCTCCCAAAAGCAACTTCCCGTTAAAATCTCATCAGCTATCTATACCTTTCATTATACAATCATAATAAGCAGAAAGAAAAGTTTAAGAAATTTTTTTTGTAGTACGACTATATAAAGTTTTTATTTGGATATACAATCACAGACAACTTTTCCAGCTTGAACGAGCTCTTCTTCAAACCATCTTCTTCCTATCATTTGCAAATTTATTGGAGCCCCGTTGAATAACTCAGAATCATCGTACAAGCTGTATTCGTATGCCTCAACGTCATTTCTTTGTTTGTATGAACGGTCTACCGTATCTAAGCTTGGATCGCAAGAAAGACCAGTTGGAAAAACAATTCCAGGGAAGTCAAGAATATTCCAAAGACCGGTATAACCTATGTAATGGTCTTTTCCAAGTTTTGGCGCGACTGAAACATATGCCGGTGCTAGAATATAGTCAATACCGTTCTTTTGCATTGTATCAGCATATATATTTCTGTATGTATCTCTAATCAAAGTAGATTTTKGAAATTCAGGAACAGTAACCCCATCTGGCCCACATCCATAGGACATTGCAATTTTACTGAGGGGATGAACGGGTTCTCCAGAGGCAGCAAGTGCAAGTCTAAGTTCTCTCCCACCATCACCATTGTAAAAGTTTCCGACTGTTTTCATCAGCTTCTCGACATCTATGGCCTTCCATTCCACAATTGTTGCTCCAGCATGTTTTAATTTTTCAGCTGCATAATGAAGACCTCGAAGAACCGGAGGAGTTGGTTTACAGACACCGTCATCATAATATATTGCAATAGTTAATGAAGAGATATCAGGACTTGGAACATCTCTCCAAGGTAAAGGAATTACGTTGGCATCGTTCTCCCAAGGCTTGGCAGAAATAAGGGATTTCATGAAGAGATTTATGTCATCAGCAGACCTCGCAAGTGGTCCAAGAACTGCAACAACTCCTTCCTGAACTCCAGATTCCTTCGGAGGAATGTCTTTCGTGGAGATTCTTTTTTGGGTTGGACGGAGACCCCAGACACCACAGAACGCAGCAGGACATCTGATCGAACCACCAATATCAGATCCCAATCCAAAAGCAGAACCATGCATTGCTGCTAAAGCACCTTCACCAGACGAGGAGCCACCAG
Organism: Brettanomyces bruxellensis; assembly: GCF_011074885.1. Taxonomy (NCBI): domain Eukaryota; kingdom Fungi; phylum Ascomycota; class Pichiomycetes; order Pichiales; family Pichiaceae; genus Brettanomyces; species Brettanomyces bruxellensis. The sequence goes on from NC_054686.1 coordinate 22,814, forward strand.
GAGTTAGCCTAGTGTTTCTTGGATTGCAACAGTATCCGGTTATATTATTGAATGAACATAGATGAAGAAGACATTGAGGTTCGGTAGTTCTAATAAAAAACACAGCCCCCAAATTTTTTAATGTTTCCACGGTTAAAGCCCACTTATCGTCAATGTTATCAATAAGGGAGACAAAGGAGGAATGTGTGATCTTACCCTTATATCCACAGTGTTCTTTCAAAGAAACCGGAAGTCCATGTAATGGACCAATAGTCTTCCCAGTTCGTTTATAATATTTATCCAATTCGTGCGCCCGCTCCAAGCCTTCTTCCATATATAGTTGCATAGCACAATTAGTGAGTTGATGTGCTATAGTTGCACGTCTGGCAAAAGCTTTGAAAACATCAGTGGCCGACAATGAACCATCAGCCATACTTTTAACCAACGAGGTAGCACTAGATTCAGTAATTTCATACTCCTTTTCACTGAGCACTTTTTTTGGAATACCAGTGACATCCGCTCCATCTTCTTTTGGAATCAACTCTGCAGGAATTCTGTACTCCTTTAAGATTGACTTCTCTAACTCATTTTTATAGGCCTGAATTTTTGGTTTAAAAGTTTCAAAGAGTGCTGGATTTCCGGTATCTCCAGTGTAGTCATTGAAAATTGTTGACATTATATTGTGCGGCCTTGATAGATTTTTGAAAATACCCTATCATGTTTAGAAAAGAGACCCGGGTAGAACCAGATTACTCATTATCTCAAGATCAGCAAACAGGCATCTTATATAGATACCTAATTAAATACGTCCGGAAATTTGGAAGATGTCAAGAGACGAAATTGTGTCCTGATCAGGAACTATTAGGAACGAACAGCTTATCGCCCTATCGTTTCTGGTGACGAGAATCTGGACCGATTAGGAAATGATATCTTTTTTTTTTGCAAAATTATATTGTTGTGGAATTTAATGATGATCGGGCTGAAAAAAAAAAAAAATTGTCGATAGCCCTATCGCTTGGGAAGCTTGTGGACTATTCAATTGTTTATTTCCCAAAAACAAAAAAATGATATATTAAAACAAGAAATTTTGTATACAGCGGCTAATGAAAGAGTGATCCATAATAATACCTTTTCCTAATAAGTCAGGCTTTTCGTCTGAAAAGAATGAACCTTTGTGAGCAATCATAATCGTTATCAAACTGATCAGCACTACTTATCTTCATTACTTTTTGACGTGATAAAAATATATTCTACACAGTTATTTCGTTGCAAAAAGTATATAATAAGCTCCAAATGAGAGGAGTATTTGATCACAAAGAATTACATTTTCTATCTTTTGCTTCTTTTAAACAATTAAATTCTTTACATTGCGAAGAAGAATATAATATAATATAATGGCAGAGCTAAACTCTTCAGGAATCAATTGCGAGGATATTCCTGGCACAACTCATTTAGTTAACACTAAAATTAATCCAGCAGAACTAAATGAAACAGTTAAGAAAGAAATTGTGCTTATCCCACATCCATCAAACAATCTAAATGATCCACTTAACTGGAGTCACAGAAGAAAACTTATTCAAGTATTCTGCCTAATTCTATTCTGCTATGGAGGAGGTGTTGCATCTTGCTGTATATACCCATTGTTAGTGGCAATAGCTGCTGATCCATCCACCAATGTTACCATAGATAATCTTAACAACGGAACAGGCTATAACTTTCTTTTTTTGGGGTTAGGCCAATTTTTAATGACTCCATTTGCTCAGCAGTTTGGAAAAAGACCAGCTTATTTATTGGCTATGTTGGGAAACCTTGTATTCTGTCTATGGATGCCATACGTTCACTCAAATGGTCAATGGATTGCATCTCAAATTCTTTCAGGCCTTTTTTACGCTCCTATAGAATCACTTCCGTCGAACACAATTACAGATTTATTTTTTGAACATGAGAGAGGTACATATATTGGAATTTATAGTGTTTCCCTTGGAACATCCAACTTCATAGCACCAATGCTTTCTGGATTTGTGGCTGAAGCTCTTGGGTGGAAATGGGCTGTTAAAATTGCTGTTATATTTGATGCTGTGTGTTTAGTTGCAATGTTCTTCCTCATCGAGGAGACAAATTATGAAAGAGAACCTGGTTTAGAAGGTGAAGTAACTGAATCTGAAGGGATTCGACTTGCAAGTACAACATTTTCTAATAAGAATGAAGATATCAACTGTACAGTTTCTCCTGATACTAATTTTGATAAACATATGTCTACTGCAATTTCTAATCATGAAATTGAGTACCATGCAGGTAAGGGCTACTGGGCAAGGTTATTACTTTTAAGTGGTGCTCGAAAGAAAAATCACTTCTTCGACTATATCCTGATGATCCTCCATATGTTCAGGTTTCCTCCAATTCTATGGTCGGGATTTCTATACGGAGTGTCTTTATTTTTTTATTCTATCATAAATACCACTGAAAGCATTATCCTTAGTGCACCTCCATACAATTTTTCCACATCTATGCTTGGTCTAGCATATCTTGGTCCTGTTATATTTGTGCTTCTCTTTTATCCTTATGCTGGTTGGTCTATTGATTGGATTAAAATAAGAAAGGCAAAAAAGCATAAGGGCATTTCACAAGCCGAGGACAGGTTGCCTGTTCTCTTTCTTTTCATGATTCTTGGCCCTGCCTCTCTGATTATTTATGGTGTAGGCGCTGCTCATGGAATAAATTGGTTTGGTGTGATATTTGGAATGGGGTTAATGGCTGGTTTGAGTATTGTTGGAGCTACCTCTTCAATAACATATGCCTTAGATTGTTACCCAGAGGCAGGAATGGCAGGAATGGCAGTCGTTATTCTCATCAGGAATGTGATGAATTTCGCTTTGGATTATGGTATTACGCCGTTTATTGATAATTGTGGAATACAGACGACTTATATTGCCTGTGCTTTCATTTGCCTAGGATGTATTGGAACTTATTTTCTTATGGAGAGAACAGGTTTATATTGGAGGAAAATGACCAAAGGAAAATACTGGCATTTAGTTGCAAAATACCGGCAGAGGGGCGTGATTCAATGAAAATAAAAGAATGTTTTACCGAAGATATTTTTTTTCTATAATCTTGAAAAGTTTATCTTTGTATACACAATCTGACCTCTAAGCATAATCAAAAAGAGTCTTCCTAATATGATAATCAAGTAGTGAGTTCAGACCAATTGAACTATCCCAAATTCTCTCTAGGTATCTAGAGGCTGTCCTCATATCCCCAAATCGGACGCAATCTTCAAAATTACGAAGTCTGTATAGTAGGTAATTTTTTTGCTGTATGTTCAATGCCGCAGACCCAGCAACTACCATTGGCCAAATACAAATAGACGATATCCGGCTTTGAATAGTGATATTTGATAAATTTTCCAGAAATCGATTCAAAGCAGCCTGTATTGACGAATCACTGTTCTTTAAAGAAGGGTTTAGAAGCTTGCTTAAAAAAATGAAACATGCTTTGGCAACCATATCTGCAAAATAACAACTTTCAGTGATTCGACTTAGCACTTCTGTTGGCTCATTATTTAGCGGTTTCGATGGAAGGAGTGGCTGACAATAAAATTGTGCATTTCTTAATAATTCACCCGCTATTTTCTGGTTATTGACGTCAAGGGGGAAGTGTGCAGCTAGCCAGTTAGTTTTTGCAGCTATTTCAAATGAATCCAACGAGGCTCCCATAATTGGATTGTTCATCCATGGAATAGATGATTTAGAAACCCTGTAAGCTAAAATGTTTCTATATAGATCAAAAATCTCAAATGGCGACGCAATCTTGTCAATTATATTGGATCCACATCCAAAAAGATTGATGGTGTAATTATAGAGAAAACTTTCTGACACAGTCTTTTGAATACAACTGACGAAACCTGACTCAGTCAAAGTTAGAGATGGCAAATCATTTAGTTGGTTGTGATGTGAGCGAACAGGTTTAAAATTCAGGTCATGAGCATGAGCACCATACTGTAAGTTTAACTTTAATCCAATGTTGTTAATGAGTCTTCTGACCTGAGATAGCTGTGAATTGTAATCCCAGTTTTCATGGCCGAGACTATTTAAGTGGGCAAATTGTGTTGTCTTTTGAAGCTCTGACAGCCAATTAGTCATATCAACAAAATCACCAGAGTTTCTTCTCTTTCCATGCTTTCTCACTTTACTTCCAAGTATGTAAATCGTTCGTAAGCACAGGGAAATGTTAGCCGTTTTACCTTGCATACTTTCTCCGAGAAACTGTAATACAAAATGGAAACATAACGAGACTATCATAAGCCAGTCTTCATTTCCAAACACCGGAAAGTCTTTTAAAAAGCAATTGACAATAAATATGCTTTTTGCTAAATAGTCTTTAGAAACGGGAACGAATTCCTTAGCACCTAATGACAGAAAGAATGCACCACAAGTATAAAATATTTGCCTTAATATGGGATTGTTCACTCCAAGGGGGAGAGTAATCGATCCTGGAAGGAGATGATGATCAGCTAACAATGGGGTCACTTCCACAAGGAAACCTCTAGAAAAAGCATCAAAAAGTTTAATTTCTATATGATTCATTTTTGAACCAATTACGTATGTCCCAAAGTTTCCACAATTCAGATATAACTTGAAGTAACGGCCATTAACATCACTAAGATATTTGCGGAATAGCAAATCAAATTCAGATTCTTTTTTCACATCAATCAACTTTGTATCATGGCTCTTACCATTAATTCCTTTGTAGGAATTCGGATTTTTGGTGAAACGAACCCAGGATCGGTAAGCATCACTTTTATAAGGTGAATTCGAGGAATATGTTACTGCAGATTTTGTATTAATATTGACAAATCCTATTGCTCTCTTTCTATTCTTTTCAAGCTGAAACTGATTTATGTGTGAAAGTGATTTTTTTCTTGTAGGCCAGACACACTTATATGATGACTTAATACATTTTAAACATGATGGTTTGGTTTCATCACACTTAATTCTTCTTTTTCTGCAACACAGACATCCAGTTCGTCTTCTTCCTCCAACAGTTGGGGCCCTTCTCCGTTTCAAATTTCCCATCTTGCTAAGGAATAATAATGTTTTTATTGAAGGGAACTTACGTGTTGAAAAGAAATTACTAACCGGAAAGTGTCAAAATATATAAATGAGTACAACAGATAAGACCAGACAATCGCTTATTAAGATTTCTGCCGCATTTTCGCGAAAACTTCGGATTTCCCGATTCAGAAGTACGATGCGATAAGAGAAAGATCAGCTCGAAGAATTACAGCTTCAACAGAAACCAACTGACTAATAGACAAGTACGTACCATTAAATAGTTTTGAATCATGAATACTACACCTTAAGATATGCCATCTACATTTCCGTTCGTAAATAGGTTGCCTTGCTGTAGAAAAGTCATAGTTTTTCTTTAATCAAATCATCTTGAAGATCTAAGATAGTTCGCTATAAGAAATCTGTAATGGAATACAGCATTGCATTAGTTGCGTCATCTCTTTTACGATCAAACTTCTTTAAAATTTCGTGTTTTGACTAATAGTATTCTTTTTGGACAAAGGTACTATTGATCATACAGTAGAAATACTGGGTTTTTGTTTCACAAACTCTATTGGTTAGTGGATTAGTGGATTGGTGGCCGATAATGTATACAAGAGTAAATATGTGTAATATTGATAAGCACATAATAATAATAATCGGTGCTTGCGTTTTTGATAATTTTCTTCATCATTTTTGGAAAGGTCGCGTTTCTTGTTGAGTTATAGAATTCGCGGAGGAATCCGAATAACTCGTATTTGGCTCTAAAAAGGGAGCCTGACCTGTTTCGGCAGTAGTATTACCGCCTTTGGGGGTATATTATAAGTTATCCGAAGGATTGGAAGGCATATTGATAGAATAGTGGCTTATATTAAGATATATAGCGGTGATAGTCTCTAAAGAAAGAGGTAAAATAGTAACAAAATAATAATAGAGTGAGAAAATACAAGGGGTGTTGCTAGACCCCTTATATATTCTTACTCGGGGAGAGGCCACATATCCCAAATATGGGTAATGACCCGTTCAAAGTAATATAAAAAGTAATAAGGGCAATTCGCATGGCTTTAACACCAGTGAAATACAATAAAAGTAATAAAAGATAAAGTAATCCTTAAATATAATTGGTCCAAGGATGTAAATAAAGAGAAATTTTCTCGAGGTTGTGTGGTTAACAACAATTGTCTTTGTAATATTCCGCTGATGGTAGAATATTCCAACATTTCTGAAACCCAATCCATTTTTGTGAAAAATCGGCTTTTGCTCTGGTTAATTGGATAATTTTTTTTTCTATTTTAACTACCCCTCTGAGATGGGCTTCCCACGGAGAGAGACAATGTAGTTGTATAGTCCACGGAATAGGTGGAATTCCTAGGAGGAATCATTCAGGGGCGAAAATATTCTAGTAAAATTCGAAATATATTTTGTGAACAAATATATAGTTAGCAAATATTTCAGAGAGAATATTATGGCACAACTGGAGAAACAAGCAGATAGGACAAAATAACAATTACAAGGCTATCAATCATAGAGCTTATCAATTAACTGGAATTCGAGATAATTCTAACAACTGAGGAATTTCATCTTGCAGATATATGGTGATTAACCTTATTCTATTCGCTCGTGCAAGACTGTCACTGATATTTAGGTTTCGACAGTTTTCTTGGCATAAACAAGGCGGCGCGGTCATATGTAGACGCGACTGTCGAATAGTATGCCCCTTAAAAATTATATGGCTCAGATAAGCGCGCGTCAACGGGATTATTTACATACGAGCTTTTATTTTTATTGATTTATCTTTGGGCTCCTCCAGATTTTCCCCTTGTCAATTTATTCATTTAGATAAACGTAGATAAATATCATTTGAAATAACATAATATAGTCTAATTGCATAGTTTAGGCCTCAGGAGGGTAACGAGAAAAGTCTCGCTTGTTTGGAGTATCCCACATACTGACAATAATTTTCCGTTCACCATCTCTCCATGGCTTTCTTCCATGACTAACTTGGTAATTGTTAATAATTGCCAAGTCTCCTGGAACCCAATTATGATTGTACTCAGTGTCTAAAGAACTCTGAAGAATTAGATCCAGGTCTTCATGCGAGATTGGTTCTTCATTATCGTCGTATGATATCTCTGTTGTCTTACCGTAACTATTCTTTTTATCTCTGATATCACCGTAAAATGTTGGAATACTGTTGAAGAGAACACCATACTTTTTTGTCTCCGTTATTGTAAAGCTTAACAGGTTCTGTGTGTTCCTTCACATCGAGGTTATTGTCCTTATCCCACTCGAAATCCTCGCTGATATGGTCAAAACAGACTTTTCCAGCTTTCTTCTTTCTTTGCTCCAATGTATCTTCAGGCTGAATTGTTCTTCCAAAAGAATAATAATCCTGCCATCCAGTTCTATTCGGGCTCTTGTAAGCCCATATTTGGGTAAATAGCAATCCCCTTCTGGCGAGTCGCTTGAGGAACGTAGGATTCTTACGCTTGACGTCTTCAAAAGTTTCTGCTCCATGAACAATTGGTGTTTCACCACCTTTGGCAGTGTATTCAGTGCATGCAAAGAAGAGGGTGCTTGGGTATGTCTTGAACCGTGAAAACTCGTTATGTTGGTAGATTTCAATCCCACCTGGTCCCTCGTTGGCCGTAGTTAAAACATTCGTAATCTGTGTCCTCTCTGCAGTAGATCCATTTTGGACGAATGGGACAAGCTTGCTTCCATATCCGATCGCCTCAACGTATTTGGAAATAACGTTCGGATCAATGTTCCCTAATCTGAGTACAATGGCCCCGTTCTTATCCAAAATATTCCTGAAAAACCCTTCCTCGGCTTTATTCTTCAACAATTGGGCAACATCTTCAGTTGAAATGCTTTGCTCACCTTCGCTTTTCACTTTATATGCCACTGGAAACTCATATCCGTTTACTAAATGGCTATCTTTGAGTTTGATCTTGTCTAATTCTGCCATTCTGAAATTCTGTGGTGCTTCTCACTGACTTTTGGATTGCATGTAAACCCTGAAGTTAAATCGAGAAATTACAAAATAAATGTAGAACTACAACCTCCAAAAAGAAATTGGCCATCCACTTATATAGGATATGAGGATCCACAACTATTTGTGTGCTAGTTAATGATAACATGCACGATGTTTCAACCAGCGGAAAGTACAAAACATTGTTGAAAGCACAAACAGCCATAGTGGAAAATATCAGTCAGTTACTAAAATGGAAATTCATCTCCGCCACCTGCTTTTGCCATCTTCTTTACGAACTATGTGAAGAATATTTTAAATGAAAACAAATCTACCGTACAGGGCTCCAAGAGAAAATGGGTGAAAAAAAAAATGGTTTGCCTGAGATTGCGGAATATAAGGTTTGGCCAAATTATAAAGCCACACATCCTAATTTGGCATGTAAGATTACAAACTCAAATAAACGGCTTTGGGTTTCAAATGTGTAGAACATTTTGCAATTTGCAATGGGCTTCTTGAATATAATTTATTGTGGATATTAGTATATGCTTTAAGTGGTTAATATGATTCAGGGACGAAAAATCTTCCTGAAATTGTTGACAATTGGTTGGAATCAAACTTTTCAGGGTATATAAATGGGAGGATCAAAAAACTTTAGTGATAAACTGAAAAAAGATTATTCGTATCTTGCTACTGAAAAGTCTCAAGATCAGGCTCAAAACTTTATTATTTCTCGAAACAACGGTGATGACTACGAACGACGAAGAAAGTACCAAAAAAGATACCAGGTCTGAGACACTTGTCGTTGGAGAACAGTTAAATACCAGTGAGACTGAAGAAGAACAAAGCAAGTTTGAAATCAAAAGAAAAGGTGCAGATGTGACGTTGGATCTCATTTCACATAGTGGTGATACAATTGAGCCACTTACTAAGGAAGGAGAGAAAAAATTGAAATGGAAGCTATGGCTTACAGTGCTGCCACTCTGCTTCATGGTGAATGCCACATTGTTTATTGATAAGGACTCGATCAGCTATTCGAGTTTGATGGGACTTTGGGACGATACTGGAATGAACTCTGCGGACTACAATAATGTGTTAACCATCTTTTATGTAGGTTACATTCTAGGGCAGATTCCATCGCATTATCTCTTTCAGCGTATTCCAATGTCAAAGTTCATAGTTCTCACAACTGCACTGTGGTCTGTGCTAGGCTATTGTATGCTTGGAGTTAAAAGCTACAGTGGAGTTATGGCTGTCCGATTCTTTTTGGGTTTCACAGAATCAGGTATCACTCCAGCAGTGGAGCACACCTTGGCGATGTTTTTCCCATTAGATGAGCAGGCGATCATAAACCCGATCTTTTGGATTTCATGTCTTGGAATTGACGTTCCAATTGGATTCATTGCTTATGGATTACAATTTGTCAAAATCTGGAGACCCTGGAAATGGTTCTGGTTGCTGGTGGGAATTGTTTCCAACATTGTTTGCGTGTTCAGCTACTTTTACTATCCAGATAACCCGGCCACATCAAAGATTTTCACTGTTGAAGAGCGGATCCATATTATTCAAAGAGTCAAGAAGAGCTCGAAATCATCAATCGAACAGAAAACATTCAAGAAATATCAGCTTATCGAGACTCTTAAAGATCCAATTACATGGCTCTTTGTATTGTTTTGCTTTTTACAGATGTTGGAGAATTCTACTACTTACCAAGCATCCATAATATACACACAGTTAGGCTTCAACCATCTCACAACCACTCTTCTTATGGTCGTTCAAAACGGATTTTCTACAGTCTGTGCCATTGTGGGGGCTCTTCTTATGTCTCGTTTTAGGAAGCAGTCCATCTATTTAGCCTGTGGCCTAATGTCCATCTGCTTTATTGGAGCAATTCTTGCCATCACAATCCCTTGGGATAATAAGCCAGGAATTTTGGCTGGAATTTTTATGACCCGTCCGAACGGCACCGCCTACATACTCGCCTTTTCTTTGGCACAGGCTACCGCTGCTGGTTACACCAAGAGATTAACTAGAACAGCATTATTCATGATATCTTACTCCATCAGTAACATTATCTGTCCACAGATGTGGAACAAGCGCTACCAGCCACGTTATGTTGTTCCATGGTTGATGCAGATCATATTCTCATGGTTCACCGCTCCAATTATCTTGCTTATTATCAGATACATCCTTAACCGCCGGAATAAGCAGAGGTTGGCAGCTATTGCTAATGGTGAGGTTCCTCAGTATGGTTACGTTGATGTTACCGAAGAAAATGGAACTACACACAAAAAGGAGGTTGAAATTTCGATGCTCGATCTTACTGACCTTGAGAACAAAAACTTTATTTATCCTTTGTAAACTTGCTTTTTGTTTTTTAAAAAAGTATACTTCCTTATTTATCTGTCTACAAATCCGAATAATGGCTTTTTTGGTGAATGACGAAAGATTGTAGTTCGTGAAGGTAAGGTAGTTCAGTACAGTACAGTAAATAAAATAAATAAAGTAAAATATGATAGAGCTATTGAGTAAAAAATTATGAACTACAACTGCTTGAAACAAAATGTACAAATTATACTATTACTGAGTGAATTGTGAGAATTCACTCTACTTTCGCGAAGCGCCAACAGAGAAAATTTCTTTATATTAGAATTTCTCTTCCTTCACTATATTTCTACCCTGATTAACTAATAAAAGATAACTATCAAACGACAGTCAACTATTGATTAGTACTAGATAAATAGGCTTATACTACATGGAAACCCTAGAAACTAATATATAGATATTTCCGGTGATATCCTATTTTTCTTTGATATGGATTCTCTATTCTCCAGTGACTAGCCTTAATACATCGTGGTTATCCTGGAGTCTCTCTCTCCCATTGAGGACATTTCAGGGACCATCTGGACATATTTGGAATATGACAAAATGGAATGAAAGACACACTAATGCAATATGTCTAAATGGCAGAAACATGTCATCCACAATAAGGAAATCGACGGAATCATTTAGCGGAAATAAGCGCCACTTTTTTTTTTTGCGCTCGACTAGCTCTTCGCCCCTAGCAGTTTTAACATTATGCTAGCGTAATTTACACAGGATGTGTCTCATTTTAAAGCCATTTTATTGTGGAAATAGTTTTTAAAGAGCACTCCATTAAAATTAGGAAATGAAAATCCGCCAGGAGTTCACCACTTCGTCTGTGCAGATGTGGCTTTGCCTGTATGCCACACCTACCAAATGCACAGTTTCAAACTATTTGGATAAACTTAGGTATGTCTTATTCTTTGCTTATGTAGAGCATAATTACTGAAAAAAACAGGAATAAACTTAAAAAACTATGTAGGAGAATAAATAGTTCGGAATTTCTTTAGATGGATGAAAGAAACTACTCACAGCCATTTTTTTAACTGTGCTTCGAAGAAGAATAAGACTAGATAAGCTTGGAAAAATATAAAACAAATAAGGCAAAAGGGTCAAGAAAGATATAACAAAAAGAATAAGATAGCATCATGGGTATTACTAAGGAATCAAAAATCATTATTGTGGGAGCTGGAGTTTTCGGACTTTCCACAGCCTACAATTTGGTCAATGACGGATATAAGAACATTGAGATCTTTGATAAGGACGATCTTGAAAAAAGTAAATACAATCCACTTCATCACACGGACAGTGCAAGTGCAGACATCAACAAATTCTATCGAATTTACAACGATGGAAACAACAAGTACGGGAAGTTGTCTGCCAAGGCTTTGCAGACTTGGTTGAAGTGGGCTGACGACTTGAGAAACCTTTCAGATCAAGACAAAGCCAAGTTTTGGGACACAGACTATGAGCTTATTAGACATACAACTGGCCTCCGTATCGGAGACCAAGAAGAAGTGAGTTCCGTGGAAAAACTCAACATTGCTGGCTTGAAAGAGTTGGGTCTTGACGGAACGCAATTTGACATTAGCTCCCCCGAGAGAAGATTAAGCGCCAAGTTGCTTGGATTGTCCAAAGGTTTGGAGGTGATTAAGGACTGGAAATCAAGAGATGTCGCTCCAAGGATTACAGGGTACATAGATGGTGTTGGGAGAATGATTAAAGCAGATAAGGCTTGCTACCTCGTGAAACTTTTCCTTGACAAGCATGATGTCATTTTCCACTTTGGTAAGGAAGGAACATTCAAGTCTTTGGTGAAAGGTAGGTGCTCTAAAAGGGGTGCAAAAGCCGAAGGAATCATCACTGCTGATGGAAAGGAACACAGATCAGACCTTGTAATCGCGGCAGCTGGTCCATGGACAGCATCCTTGGTTCCAGAATTGAACCATCGTATTCAGGCTTCGTTGGCTAATATTGTCTATTTCATCATTCCTAAAAACAGGCAGGATTTGATAGATAAATACTCTCAGTACCCACATATTCAGTGGAAGACCACATCCAGTGAATTTGACCAGATAAATGGCCATGCTCCCTTGGAAGGTGGCTTTGCATTCTTTCCACCAAGCCGTAAAGAGGGTATTCTCAAGCTCAATCTTAGACAAAGACGGTATAGAAACCCCGTCAAAATTAATGACCAATACGTTTCTGTTCCGGTCACGTTTGGTGATGATAGACTCCCTAAGTCTGTGATTGAGGAGGCCAAAAATACTCTTCTTGCAATTGCACCGGATGTTGCTAAAAGCGAAGACCTAAAGATTGTTTCAAAGTTATTGTGGTATACAGATGCAATAAACAGTGACTTTGTCCTTGATTACGTTCCTTCCGTCACTAACCTTTTGGTTGCAACGGGTGGCTCTGCACATGGCTTCAAGTTTCTTCCAGTTTTGGGTGAAACTATTGTTGACCGTCTCAATAATGTGCATAATGAGTACACAAAGCTTTTCCGCTGGAAGAATCCAAGTGACATTACCAAGGACAACTACGGGTTGAAAGATGATCTTTCCAAGATCACCAATACGTTTAAGGATATCACTATAGCTGAAGACGCTGATTTTGCTTTTTCCCAGAAGGATTTGGCAAAAATTGGACATATTAAACTCAATTAATCTAATATGACCATACCGAATGACAAGTGCTTTTAAATGTTTTGACATTGAAACAGTGAGATATTTGTGTCTCCTTCATTTTATCAATTAATTGGGTTTCAATCTGTAACACTACAACTTACATATTGCACATTATGTACTTAAATACAAGTTTCCGTGCAAGTTTTGTTCACTTTATATGTATTTAATCCCGGAATGAACACCACATAATTTGTTTTCCGACACATTATATTGGAGAGAACATCCCGAATTTGAGCGAGTCTACTCATTCTGCCCTTTGGATCTTAATGAAATTTTGTTTGCCCAAATCTGCATGACAACCGGCGAAGTTCGTATATTGTCTATGGTCTATTATTACATACAGAAGTACAAATACATCCATGAACCCTGTTCCAATTTAAATGATGCTTCTTTTCAGGATGAAGCTATCAATTTGGACCAGAGAAACCAAAAACAGAATAAAAAAACAAAGTAAATATTTCCGTGCCTTGAGTCACAACGACCTACTATAATGTATTCTGTTTGTTGAAAATAGTATTAAAAAAAGTACTTAAACAATGCTAAACTATCTAACAACACCTAAAAATAATCTAAAGACTAAAGCCGATAAGTACTCATACATTTCTATAATTAGCCTTAAATATGATACAAATCACTTTACAAAGTTCTATTTAACCAGTACATTATTGCTTTTAAGACCAAAAAAGATTTAAAGCAATAGAGGCAAAGAAGAAGGTATAAAAGAGGTAAGGAAAGAAGGAAACGCTCGTACTAAAATATTCCTTATGAGTGATGATGTTGTTTTGGCATGAAACAAGGCGGGGCAATTCTTAATAGACGCGTCTATCGACAAATTAATTTACACATCATCATTTTCAACAGGATTCAGCAACCAACCAAAATTGTCTACAATAGCATCTTTTTTTGGTGAAAAATATATATATCTTTTAATCATAAATTGACGCACTCCCTTCTTATAAATCTGATTGTACTTCAAGCAAGTACGAGACATAATCAGAGTGGCTTAGAAATAAAGCTAAAAAAGAAAATTTAAACGCGAACACAGTAATATAGTTAGGCATTTTCAATATGCTCATGATTACCCTTAAGCTTTCCTTCTTCTAGTGTGGCCATTCCCGTAATTCTGCTAAGCTTTTGAGAATCTCCGAAAACCTCTGCAACTTCTTCTAATGTATGACCACTTGTTTCAACAAAAGTGAAGTAGGCAATCGCGGACTCAACTGCGAGAATACAGCAGTAAACAATGTAATACTTCCATTCAATTGCTGACATTGCAATTGAGTTAACAAAACCATTGTAAATCATCCAGACATATTGCACCCAAGTGAATACATTAAGACCTTTACCTCTATAAGTGAAAGGCATAATCTCAGTAACATATGTAAATGGAACACCATTTAATCCAACGTTATAGCAGAAGTAATAAAGAAAGATCATAGCCAAAACGCCCTGACCCAAATCCTTTTGCTTGAAGTTACGTTGCTGGTTAATAGCAGATAGGATTGTCCAGATAACAAAGCAGATGAGCATACCAAAGAGTGAAAAGTTAAATGCGTGTCTTCTTTTAATATTCGGAATTATTAGGAATGCCTGAATCAAACAGCAACCCCAGTTGTAAATCATCAAGCCGCCATTGACCACCAATTGTTCACTGGTAGAAGTAATTCCAATAGAATTAAGGACTTTTCCGAGATAGTATGAAACCAAACCATTTCCGGACAACTGCATGAATGTTCCTAAGCAGCACAAAATCCATGTTCTTCTACGAGTTGCAGAAGTTTTGATAAGATCTCTATAAGAGGATTTCTCATTTGCTTCCCTTTCTTGCTGAATAGCCAACTGAATTTCCGTCATTTCGTAGTCGATCAACAATTCACTACCTGGATATCCGCCACCGTGATTTTTACTCAACACCTTTTTTGCTTCTTCTAGCTTACCCTTGGAAACCAAGAATCTAGGTGACTCATCAACTATGAAAAGAAGCAAACAACTTTGAACGAGTGGGAAAAAGCCCTGAACAATAACAGGGACTCTCCAACACCAATTATTGGCCATATTTCTAGTACCATAAGAAACCCATGCTGCAACAATAGCTCCCAAATACCACGATGAATTGTAATAAGCGGTAGATGTAGACCTGTGTGTAGGAAATGAAAGTTCACTAATAAGCGATGGTGCAGCAACCTGAATAATACCAGCACCAAATCCAAGGACAACTCTAGCACCAATTAACATTCCCAAGACATTTCTCCCAGTATAGTCCGAAGGGAAACTTTTTTCCCAAACACCCGCACAGGATTGAATAATAACACCAATAATCATGATTATATTGCCTATTTGAATACCAGGCTTTCTTCCAAACTTATCAATCACCCAAGAATTAATAAAGCAAGACACAAAACAACCGAAGACATAACCATTTGTTAGAGCTCCTAGAACGGCACTGTCAACATTTCCAATAGCATGATTGAAATTTGGCATCGTGTATAAGGAATTGAGGACACTTCCATCATAACCATTGTTACATGATGTTAAGGCAACAATAAAGATGTATGCACTCAATTTGCGAAGATGCGAAAGCTGCCACCATTTTTTCCCGTCAAATTTTGGCATAACAGTCTCAATAGACATCGGCTCTGGCTGATTCAAAGAATCAGCAGAGAGAGAATCTTTTGAGTTGCCATCATCACTCCCGGCATTAAATTGTTCATTAGTCATTTCTTTGAGGTATAACTAAAATATTTCTTGAAAATAGCGAAAACGTACGCTTTAAATTTGAAATAGAGGAGAATGTAAATGGAACAAAAAAAAGAAATCACTACATGGAATATGCCAAATATATATAAATACCAACAGCATTACATATGTAGGATTACTGCCTCAAACTATATAGATGTGCTCAAGAACTCACCGTTATTCTTTTTGCGGTATTGCTAGACGGATATATACCCCCCGAACGAAGCCGAAGTATTTCGGATGAACCAAACGTCATTTGAATAAAATGCAAATTCTCTTCGTAATTTTCCGAGTTCAACTTCGTCCTTTTCCCCGCAAATCTAGCCAAACAGTTTTCATTGTGCTTTTGCAGATGTAACTAATAAGTTTCACAATTTATACATTATTTACACAAAAAAATTTCTTGGGTTTATCCGAACAATAAGAATAACTTTTTTTTGCCTTGAAACATTTTTTGATGGTGGGGTTTGCATGAAATGCTTTATATTGGCTGTCAAGAGAAACTTAAATTCTTCAAATTATTCAAGGATAATGCCGAATAGCAATTACCCTTTTGGTTTTAATAATAAGATATGACTGTCTTAAATCAACTGCTATTCATGTACTTTTATACACTATTGTAAACATTTTATTTGCAGGCAGTTCCGGAAAATTTAGAAAAAATAATATCTGAGAATTTAACAAATGCCGAAGCAAGAAAAGAGAGCATGCATGGGAAACCGAATAACGGAACAAGGGAAAAATAGTGACAATTGGTGTTGACAGAAAATATGAAAGTTAAAAGAAGCTATATTGTTCCAATATTAAAATTTAATCAAAACTGCTATATAGATTCATATAAACCTAAAAAGGACTTGCTAAAATACGCAAGCAAATAATGTATGGGTTAGGCAATAAAGTAACTTTCAAATTGAAAAAAGGTAAAGCCACGTCTTTCCCCCATTTCGGTTATGGTGTGGGGTTTTTGAAAGAATGATTTGGATTACCCAAAAATACGAAATATTGCATTTTCCCGGATGCAATTTCAGTTTAAATTACTTTCATCCGGTTATTGAAAATAACCAATATTGTATTATTTAGGCATATGATATATCAATATAAACATAATATAACCGGCAAAACCAATGGTAATAATATATATATATATGTATCGTGATCTATAGTGCATTAACGTGCAAATGAAAACACAAATTTATCTTGCGTTATTCCCATTCATATCGCATTAATCTCCAAATAGACATAAAATTGGGTTTGTCCCATTTGTTTTGAAGACATTGTATTCAACTTTAAAGAGTATATGAATTTGTTTCCGCGAACATCGATTCTTGATGGGAGAGAGTGACTTTAGAATATCAACTTAGAAGAGGAAATAGGTGCACAGAAATTTTGCAAAATATTATACTGCCAGACTTTATTGGTACCATTTTTTCTATCATACCATTTACTGCTATATACTTTCTATTCTACTGATACATAATTTATTTTATTCTATTTCGGACTTACTTTGTTCTCGCCCATCTTGCAGCGATGCTCCTGAGGGAGAAAGTGTTAACTGCTTGCCTCCATTAATCTTTATTAATGTGCTTGTTCACTTGTTCCTCCATATTCATCGTCATTTTATGAATAAGACACCAAGTCCATTAAATTTTCATCCAGTCTGCTGAAAAATTCTTCTAGATCCTGATACTTTCCTTGAAGATGATGATCCAGTAAAGGCAGCCGGCGATTTAATTTGAGCTCTTGCAGTCATGGTATTTTGTAAAGCATTTCCCACCACCTGAGAGTTGTTATGGCCATTCGTCTTTTCAGAATTAGTGTTTTCGCCATTTTGTACGGCTTCAGCAGTCATATCACTTAATATTTGCTTGGTTAAGCCACATGTTCCGATTCGCCCGGTGCGCTTTGAATCGGTTCCACCGCCTTATTATCGTCTGCTTGAGTACCCTCTAATGCAACTTCACTATTTACGAGATTTTTCGACTCGTCCTAGTTATTGCCAATTTCTTAATCCCTAACTTCATCCGGTTAAATCTCATTTACATCAATCAAAGGAGGTAAATATACTTATCTCAAAATTATACTTATAAAAATCAAATAATATCTTTAGTTTTATTGAGAGGATCAGCTGCAATTTTGTCAGTCTCCACCTCTAAATCAGCTTCATCAACTGTGCTCACAAGTGTTATATCATTTCCATAATGCTTTCTATCCCAGCGATCACCATACCAGGAAAGGATAGGTAAAAATAGCATGATAACTGCAGCAACTGTTGATGCAATATAGCCTCTATGGAACTCTGGAGCAAGTTCAGTCGGGAAGAAAACAATATTTGTCCATATGTTCATTGCCTGAGAAACAGCATCGGAGTAACCGATAACAAATGCACGTTCCTCTGCATCCCTTCTGCAAGACCTGTTAATCTGTCCGGAAACTATACTTTGGTTAACAGCGTCGAACCCAACAATCATGAAACAGAACCACCTATACCCAATAGGAATGTTCCAAGCTGCCAAACTTGCATATGATATGATAAAGAGAATTTGTGTTATTGTCAAGAATGGGTAGATCGAAAAAGTATCCGTCAAACCGACAAGGACAAACTGTGCGACTACGCCAACGGCCGACTGAATCGTCGGGTAGTTATTAACTTGGGTAGTGCTATATATTGCCGGAGAGTTGGCTTCAAGCCACAACGGAAAACCAGTACCATCAGGTAAGGCAACCACATTCAACAAAACCCAGAAGGCAGTAAAGTAATGAACGTGCCATCTAAGGAAAACACGCTTAACGAGTGAGAACGATAGTTTTCCAGGCTTTTTCACACCAGATATCCTGACTCTTTCCTTTGCAAGATCCCACTGCTCATTATTCAACCAAAACACGTTTCCTGCCTGCTCAACAGTGCCTGGAAACAATATGAAACCAAATAATGCAATTGGAACTGTGAAAATTCCGTCAATGACAAATCCCCACTTCCAACCAGAAAGGCCGCCTTTACCACTAAGGTTGGTGTAGGCTGCAGATTGCAAATAGCCAGAGAACATACTACCAAGCGAAGATGATATTGAGAAAACCATCACTCTTCTATAAACTTCATCACGTTTGTACCAGGAACCAAGTGTGTAGACTATACTTGGGAAAATAGGTCCCTCAGCCAAACCTATCAAAAACCGGAGGGCAAACAGTTGAGCTGGCGTTTTAACTGCAGCTTCACAAAAAGTAAGCACACCCCAAACTGTCTCTAAAGTAGGAAGCATGAACCTTGCCCATGGACGAGTGACAAACATTATACCAAAACACATACTCACAATATATCCAGCCGAATATAGCGACTTGGCGTATGAAAGGTCATTTCCTCCGAAGTTAATTTCTTCTTTCATGCCAGTGACGTATGCATTCGTGATATTAGATTTATCAAGCGCTTTGGTAAAATAAGAGGCACAGATATATGTCAATATAATGATATCTAATTTCAAAAGAAACTTTTTTTCCTTCTTACTCAAATATGACGGGTACCAGATAAAGAGACGAACAAAACCATCATACCAATGATCATACCTCACTGCTTCAGTATCCCCTATGCTCTTGGATATTACACTAGGCGTACTCCCTGACTCTTTAACACTATTCTTTTCAGACATATTTGCTCTAAGAAACGTATCAACAATACCCTTCCATGGAATTGGGGGAAAAATGTGTAGGAAGATTTAAAATCTGATGCAATATTTCGACCTTTTATATAAAATAGGGTTACCCACAATGTTAAATTTAATATACATGGTTGGTGATGATTAATGCTCGCTGCCATTTTAAATGTCAAAACTAATAGCACCATTGCACGTGAATCACAAATGTGGCTACTTGCTTCAAACAGTCGTGCACATGATGAAATTATAAAATTTTCTTTTTATGCAATGGAAAAAATTTTAAAATTTCAAGAATTGCCCGTATTATTTTTAAACTTCTGTAGTGTCTTGGCATGCTCTAGTTTGGCATCTCATCGGGACGCTTATTAAATACTTGGCGCTAATAGGAAAACATTTTTGTGATCTTAGTAGAACGGATTTGGATAGAAAATATGGGAGGACAAAGCATCAGTGTTCCCCACAATCCATAACTTTTGGGTAATAAATAGATCACATAATAATTGTTTTGGTGGAACAAATTCCTTTACCGTCTATTTATTCAGCCACATATTAATTTTACTATGTGTCATATCTACAAAATAATACAGTACAATAATATTCGAAGCATTTTGTGAAGTCTGACATAAACTGAAGCCGGACGTTCGCGCGGCTACGAAAATTCTTTTTTTCAAAGCTTGCCTTGCCATAATTAACAAAAAATGTTTCCTGTAGTTTTCTGTAAATCAATTTTTAGCAACAGTCAGTATACGTATCAATTTTTTGTTTCAAAATAAGTATGCCTATTAGTACAACCATATTTTTTGTCACTTTTAGTGAATGGTACCCCAAATTTATGTGAAGCTAATTAATTTGTGTAAGGATGGCATATAAACTTAGCTAGATACCGGATCTTGGTGCGTGAAGTTACAAAACTCAGAGACACGAATAATCATCAATAATGATATTAAATCTGGAATATTGTCAACATATACTACAATCAGTATTAAATCAAAAATTAAAATTAAAATTTATTAGATCGTCTCCTTCAACTCTTTCAAGAAAAAGGAAGTATAGGTTACGTAGTAGCGAAGCTCAAATATTCCTTTTCACAAGTGGGATTCTCTGTGTCGCGTCAATTCTCAAAGATTGTGTGCTCTTGTCCGACTTTCTAAAAATCAGCAAAATCCGACACTAAACCCTTGAGAATTTTGTCACGGATTGAACTTCTACCACTACTCATACTATCCACCTAGATCAACAGGAAGCAACAATTTAAAAAAGTACTGCCACAGGATGGTATATACAAATAATATGTATACAAATCATAATGAAAGAAATGTTAAGGTAAAATTAAAACGAAAGCTGTAGATAATGTGCCTGTAGTAGATGTGTCGACAGTCGCTTTTACCTAAAACTGCCCTGCCTTGTTTATGCCCGAGAAAACCTCGCTCACAAGTATTAAAGGTATTTAAGCATGTGTATTTCCCTTTTTTGTTAAGTTCATGTTACCTTCTTACCTTCTCATTTTACTTTTATACTTTTCCTTTCTTTAGCCTCAAAAACACTCAATACTAGTCATAACACAAAATTCATAAAGTAATCGGTGTCACCCTTAAACCAATTAACTAAGATATTACGTAGTCCTACGATTAGATTTTACCTTTTACGTTCACAAATAGGTCTCTTCCAAAACAATTGTCAAAACTTTCTAGATGTCAGTCAGCATCTTTCCAGATGAGGCATATTCTTTGTTATTGATTTGCCTTCCTTTGTCTGCGATAGTAAAGTTGAACATATATTCTGTTGAACTTGTGAGGGCTCTTTAGAAACCTTTAAATCTTTATTTGTAGAACAGCCTTAATTCAAGCTTTCTGAGCACAACTCTCAACACTTTCTAACACTGCGTTGATACTCAAACTTCCCGAAAAATCAATGTCAGAAGAGTTTTCATCCGGTAGTCTGTCTCACCCAAAAATTCAACAGATATAATGATAATGACATAACATCTTGAAATTGGAGCTGTTGGAAAAATTACATCATATTTTTGGTGACCGACCCCAACGCATAAGGGGATCTCTGCCAGGGGAAAAGGTTAACGAGGCTTGACACATTTTCGTAGAGTAACCTGATACTGAAAGTAAAACAAACTATTTTTGCGAAAAAGTATGATTTGTGCGGCCGTTTTGCTGTTACAAATGACTAGAAATTAATTCATGTATGTAAATAATTGTCATCATGTAAAACGTTTTTTTTTTCGTGCTTTCCAAAAGTGATTTTAAGGATATTTACAAAAACGGCCTATGTCAAAAAATTGACTATTAGAGAACACACTGAATTGAAAATACTGTCGGGGCTTTAAAATTAGGGACAGTCTGTACGAGCGAATAGAATAAGATTAATCACTAGATATCAGCAAGATAAAATTCCTCAGTTACTAGAATTATCTCAACTTTCAGTTAACCGATAAGCCTCTGATAGATAATCTCTGTATTATCGTTTTGTTCTCTTATCTGCTTGGCTCTTCAGTGGTGCAGTAATATCCTCTCTGAAATATTCGCTAACTATATATTTCTCATACAAATTATATTTCGAATGTTTCTTGAATACTTTCCCCACCGAATAGTTCGTCATAAGAATTCCACCCACGCAGTGGGCTATATAACTACAATATCTCTCTCCGTGGGATGCTTCTGCGCATTCACTATGATACTCAATATTATCAGAGATAAGAATATTACTCTACTAAAGATCTTGTTGTACATCAGATAGCAACTTTAACGTATACAAGATTAAGTATCATGGCGTTATTATCAGCTGAACGCACACAGATCCCGACAAATACGATCTCCGCAAAAGGAGAAGTGTAAGAAGTCTGCGGTAATATTGTTTAGAAATGTGGTGCAATAGATCGACTTGGCTACTGTCCAATGAGGCAAACTAGGACGGGGAGTGGGTAGGGAGGAAGAAAAAAAAAAAATTTTATCACCCGATTGCTACCGTTGGTTACGCCACATCAAACTTATTTTCCTGGAAGGTAATTGTTTACCGCAGAGCCATCATGTTCTTCAACTGTGGAAAATGGATGTTTTGATTTTCCGTAGAGAAAATAATTATACTCTTTAACTGTGGAGAATGGAAAGTTATATATTATGGTTCTGTTTATAAACAAATACAACTATAAAGGAATACTATTGGAGTATAATCAGTGATCTTTTATGTTTGTATATCCATGTTTTATTTTGGCCGACTACAGACACACAGGGGTTGACTAGGTTCACAATACCATATCCTATTAAGAATGGTTAAATTAACTAAGATTGAATTACCTAAGAAACATATCGTTTATGGAAATGAGTTTCCTGTAGCCTACACGCTAAGCACAAAGGCATCACCGATAGAGATAGAGGATTTACTACATCAGGAGGCCAAAAAAGGCTTTTTCAACGAGATCCTAAGGAAGAATGGAGCTGTTGTCCTAAGACTTGGAATAACAGATCCAGATATTCTAAGCAAATTTATTAAGGCAATTGGATATGGAAGTGGTGATGTTCCATTTGTACAGAATGGATCAACTGCCCAAAGGACACAAATCACAGATGTGCTAACAACGGCCAATGAGGGACCAGGTGAATTGGATATATACCAACATAATGAATTTTCTCGCTTTAAAAGTTATCCATCCAAATTATTCTTTGCTTGCACCGAATACACCGCAAAGGGCGGGGAAACTCCTATTGTGCATGGAGCTGAAATTTTTAATGACATTCAAAATAAAGATCCCAAATTTATAACATCCCTGAGTAAAAGGGGTCTTTTATTTGAACAAACTTGGAATTACAATAGTTCCGAAGGTGTTAATTGGACAGACAAATATGCTTTTGGGAGACTTCTAAAGGGAGATGATACGTTGGAAGAAAAAAAGCAGAAGGCGGAAAAAATATCTAGAGAACACATCAGCGACGATATTTCATGGACCAAGAATAATAATTTGGTGTTAAAGGAACATACAGAACCATTGAAATTGTATGATAATGGTGAGAGGAAGTACGGCGTCTTCTTTAACAGTATTCCTGCATATTATGGGTATATCGCCTATCAGGTGAAGGGATATGGAAACGAATCAAAAATTTTGTATGACGATAACGAAGAGCCAATTTCCAGGAGAGATCTAGATATTGCCCTTGAAAGTTCATTCAGTAGCGAATATAACCATGAATGGCAGGAAGGAGACTTGGCTATCATTGATAATTTTCAAGTGAGTCATGGTCGAAAACCTTGGAGGGATGGAAAACGTAAAATTTTGGTTAGTATGTGGGATACCAAAAATAGAGAAGAGTTTCCAAAATACGTAGTGTGAACGATACTTCCGAGTTTATAAGAATATACTAATATTTATTATAGGTGCAAAACTAAATGGAAATATGAGCAACAAAAAAGGAAATTCTTAAGTATATGAAGATCTGTAGAACTCAGCCCATTGGATTAGTAGTTAATAAAGATGAAAAATATGAACTTATACTTATGTGCCAATTCAATCAATAGGGAAAATATAAGGATATTCTTGGCATTACCAAGCCATATCTGGTTACCGAATATTAACAACAGATAATGATATGTGTAGTAGATGTGTCGACAGTTGCGTCTACATAATGCTGCCCTGCCTTGTTTATGCCCAAGAAGACCTCGCTCATAAGGATTGAAGGTATTAAAGCATGTGCATTTCCCTTTTTTTATTAAGTTCATGTTACCTTCTTACCTTCTCATTTTACTTTTATGCTTGTCCTTTCTTTAACCTCAAAAACACTCAATACTAGTTATAACACAAACTTCATAAGGTAACTGGCGTCACTCTTAAACGAATTAACTAAAATATTACGATATGCTTATCAAATAGTATTGCCAAAGACATACTTTATATGAAAATATTCTTGTTACCCAAATTAATCCAGAAATTTGTCCAACCATTAAAAAACAATCCAATTTATCAGTCAACTACAATTGCGGAAAATAAACACCATTCAGTTAATTATAAGAAGGATTTAAAGTTAACAAGGATTAAAAAGGACAGAGCTATCGTATTTCAAAATAATCTTGCTTTCTCTCCACAAGACCTGCATACTTTAAAGAATGATCACTATAAACATCCTTCAATGGCTTTCTATCAAAATCATTATCCTTGATGGAATCAAATTTGAAATACTCACTGTATTGATAATTCTTCTTAGAAATCAAACCTTCAACAAACCTTCCTATAATAGGTAAAAACTTAAATCCATGAAAGCTGCCACCGCTTGAAATTATCACATTTTCTGTTCCGGGAACAAAATCAATAACAAATTCATTTTTTTGACTAATTGCATCAAAGCAGAATTTAGATTTTTCAATATGTACATTAGCATCCTTAAGATCTTTAAGCCATTGACTAAAAAAAGTCTTGTAAGATTCAAATGATTCTTTAGGGAGAAGCTTGAATTTGTCAGTTGGCGTGCTAACATTTTTCAACGTTTCATTATTCTCATCAAAATATCTCCACAATTCATCATTGGCTCCTATTTTGATTATGCCTTCCTCCGTTGCTGGAAACATATATATACCATCCTTAACAATATTTTCCTGGTACCTCATTCTCCAATTAATCATTGGAATGTTTTGGTACTTCTTCAAGAGATCTGGCCGATCATGAGGAATTTGAAGAAAAATTATCGTTGATGCAACACTTTCAATCCGATCTCTTTTTTCAGAAGGTAAAAAAGCTGGTGTATACCCTCCAACAGCGATAACAACAAAATCAGCATCATGCTTTTTCCCATCTTTTGTTTGGACCCCAACAGCCTTAATTTTAGTGGCATCAGAATATATAATTTTCTCAATCTCTCCATGCAATGGCCCAAAAACAAACTTCACATTACCTGATCGTTCGCTAAGATATTTTAACCATAGTAGACCCTTGTTAGCATTAACAACACCTGCTATTGAATCAAGAACTCCAGTTAAAGTTTTGACCTTACCCTTTTGACCTAGAGGATCTATTTTTGAATACCAACCAGTTATTTTTGACCTCAAGATATCATCCTCATTATTGATATCATATTCAAAACTCCGAAGACCTTGCTTTTCAAAATGTGCTAATGTTTTTGCTTCTTCTTTATTTTCAACATCATCGAACCTGACATATCCCGTATTTCGGAATATTTTATCAGTATTTTTCAAACCATTTGGGAGAAATGCAGCATGCTCAAGCTGCTCATTCCACTTGTAGTAAATCTGTAAACTTTGCAAGGCTAGGTTTTGATAATGTGTCTTGTCGATGTAAGACGCCCTCACAAGTTTATTATAATCAGTTGATGGGGCATTAGCGCCTTTTAAAGGATCAAAAAGATTATGATTATAATCACCTTTGTCAAACACTGTAATATTTGTATATCCTGCTTCGGAAAGATGATAGGCTGCAGAGATCCCAAATGCACCTGATCCGATAACAATAATCTTAGAGTCCTTGGTCATGCTAAAGTATTTCTTATTTTCTTGCCATTACCCAGTAAGAAGGACATTCTCCAACATATTCTATCACTGAATAGTTGATTTTATGCCGAGGATATAAGTATAAGTAAGTACTTTTTGCTCATTTCGTTTGAAACATTGTGGCTTCCAAACTACAATATTTGCATCTAGTAGACATTATTTTGAAATTTTCTCCTGCTTTCTAATTCGTACATGCTACTGACTCCGTTGATCCCCAACAATTTTAAAAATTGTAAAAACTGCGAAATAACATTTTTGGCCATGTGGCTTGCAGCCATATATCATATAGCTGATAAAAGTGGCATCGTCAAATGTGTCGGATTACATACTGCCAGATTTAGACAACGATTAATCATGCATGAATGCTAATTGAAGGGTTTAAAAAGCAAAGCTAGGGAGAGATATTTTTTTAGCGCGGACTTCAATTTCTCAATGTGGAGCACTGAGAATAGAGATCGGCAATTTCGTGAAACGTAATATCGTTAGTTTTCATATCAGCGACGCCACAAATAATAAAAGGGCACCAAATAATTATATTTTGCAATTATTTTTATGAACTTATCTTAGATGTGAATCTTATCTGATGGAAATTCAGCAAAAAAATAGCTACTACGCTACAGATCATGAAAATTAAGCAACTAATTAGTAAGGGTATTAACTATATAAAATTCCACCCCAAATGATGGCTCCAAGCTATTGTGGCTCAAGAGAAACGAACTTATCAGATAACTTAATTTTTCAGCTTTGTATATATATATAAACACTGGCGATAGGTCTTGTAAATCTTTCCAGTCATAAAATAAAATGCACCGAAGATAAACCAGTAGTAACAAATTATATAGTTTATGGAAAAAAACATGGATAAAGAAGATGAGATTCCAGTCGAACAGACTGTGTCAGATATTGAGACAACAAGTTTATCGAGTGGTGAGGTTGAAGCTAAGAATGCTGATAATACTTTAATCTTTGTGGACAATCACAAAGATGAGTTTGAGGGTTTGGAATTGACTCCGGAAGAAGAAAGGCACCTATGGCGTGGTAGATACGGTATTTTATTTTCATTGATTATGCTTATTAATACGGTCCTCTTTATCGACAAGGCTACAATGTCTTATGCATCTATTCTAGGTTTATTTGAATCCACTAATATTGATACATCTCAGTATGATGACTTGAATTCTATATTTTATGTTGGATATACTATTGGCCAGGCTCTAAATTTCCTATTACAGAAGGTTTCACTCTCGAAGTTCATGACGATTATCTTGTTTTTGTGGTCAGTAATTGTTTTCCTACATTGTGCTGCTTACAATTTTGTGGGGTTAATCTTTTTGAGATTGTTCCTTGGATTCACCGAGAGTGTTATTGTTCCCGCAATGGAAGTTACGCTATTTCAATTTTTCACTCCGAAAGAAAGAGCCACATTACAACCGATATTCTGGGTTAGTTGTGTTGGAACGCCAATTGTTATAGCCGGCTTTATTGCATATGGTGTGCTCCATATTACAAACAGTATTTCCCCATGGAAGATTTTTATGATCATTACTGGTGGTCTCACTATTATTACCACAGCTATTTCAGCTTACTTATATCCATCAGATCCCTCTAAAGCTAGGTTCCTTACAGATAAGGAAAAATACTTTCTTATAAAAAGGGTTCAAAAGGAATCATCATCATCTATTTCCCAAAATGTTGTGAAGAGGTATCAGGTCATTGAGGCATTGAAGGATCCGATATCCTGGCTTTTTGCGCTCTTTGCCTTCCTTTTAATGTTGGCCAACAACCTAAACTATCAACAGAATTTACTATATGTCTCCTTAGGAGTTTCAAACTTGGGTTCTACTTTAGTTAGTGTCGCAGGTGCTTGTTTTTCCACATTATACATGATTGCTGGATCATTAATTATTCATTATTGGCCTAACCACTCGGCATTTGCTATAGCATTCGCGAATGTGCCATCTATTGCTTCAGGTATTGCGATGGTTCTTATACCATGGAGTAACAAGTTGGCACTTCTTGCCATGCTAGTTCTAGGTGCTAACACATATGGTCTTGCGTACATTGTGGGTCTTGGATGGGCTACATCCAGTGCATCCGGAAATACCAAAAGATATGTAAGAAATTTCATGTTTATGATAGCTTATGGTATTTCAAATATTGTTTCCCCACAGATTTGGAAGGGGAACCAATCGGAAAGATACTATGCTGCTTGGGCTATTCAAATTGTGCTTGCTTGGTTTGGTTCCACAGTGGTTGGCTATATAATTTTCTTCATCCTAAAAGCTAGAAACAGGAAACGCCTTGAGCTTATTAAACTAAACACTGATGCAACAGGAAAGATTGTCAAATACAAAGAGAATGGTGAAAAGACAATTGAAAGAGTTGAAATCGCTAATCTCGATTTAACTGATCATGAAAACAAGAATTTCATTTATCCTTTGTGAATTTTATTTTATTTATTTATCTGCTTTTACACGTTAAAGAATGAAAACTATATTCAATTCAGAATGGGACCATTTCCTTTGACGGATTTAAACATGTCCTTTAAAAGTGTGTTAAAGTTAGTGTTACCAGATTTATATAGTGTTTCGATATTTATTGTAGTATGTAATAGATAATATGTATAATGATGGACAAAAGGGAATATCTTCACTTTATATAGATGTGGTTCTGGTATTGATCAGATGATATAACAATATCATCTTCACTTACTCGAACTCCATTGTTCGGGAGCTACATTGTTTTGACAAAGTGTGGATAAAATATGATAAAATTGAGGATGAATCTATGAATATGAGGCCAAGTATGACGAAAACTCCCCATGTATGATCTCGTGTTAGATTTAATCATTACTTCCTAACCTTTCACATTTACTTATTCAACATCGTACATACAGTAACTTGACTAACATATAGAAACAAACAAAAATTAAATTGTGTGTAATAGATTCTTTGACAGTGGGGTTTATATAAAACTTTCCCTCTTTTATGGCAAGAAACCTCATTCATAAAAATTAAAGCTATTTGAACATGTGCATTTACCATTTTTATTTTAGTTATTTGTCCATTTTTCTTCACTTCTTTGAATTTTTATATCTCCCTTTTCAGCCTTGAAGATACTCAATGTACTGTTATAACAAAAACTTCGTGAAGTAATCGGTGTCAAACATATAACCAATACATTAAATATCACATTGCATTTTATTTGTAGTTTAACGGGATAGATTTCAATATTCCTTCATTACTATTTCTATTTATTTTGCAAGCCACTATATAATAAGGCCACAATTCGTAAATATTGAATGTGATGAAAGTTGTAACATGGGTAGTTATCTTGTACACCTTAAATTGCTGACAGAGACTGCTTTATACCTGAAAATTTGTATCAAATTTTATTGCATTCCTTTCTACCTCACGGGGGATGTTCCAACCACGAAAGTCGTTCACTAAAAAAATAAAGTATTCTGCATAGATGGGCCCATCTTGATTCTTAAACTTATTAAACGGAACCATCCATAATGTAATAGTTTATTTAATTGGTTTAAGTGTGACGCCGATTACTTTATGAAGTTTTTGTTATAACTAGTATTGAGTGTTTTTAAGGCTAAAGAAAGGAAAAGTATAAAAGTAAAAGAACTAAGTAAGAAGTTAAAAAGAGCAGGATAAAAAGGGGAAATGCACATGTTTAAATACCTTTGATCCTTATGAGCGAAGTTTTCTTGGGCATAAACAAGGCAGGGCAGCTTTATGTAGACGCGACTCTCGACGCATCTATTACACATAACTTTTTATTTTATTTACCTATATTGATTAAAAAATCATTCAACGTTATCGATTTATTATATGAAATTATTAGCAGCACGATACAAATATCTCTATTTTTTAAATTACTCATAGAGGGTATATAAACTCCTCATTTTCAAGATCTGTCAAATCTAATGCAGCTTTATTAACTTCCCTCTTAACGCCGTCTTCCTCAACAAAACCAACGGAATAACTCGACTTTTCCTCCAATGCGGCCCTTCTCTTTATGTTCCTCTTCCTGAGAATAAAGTAGATCACAAGAGCAATCATCGGAGCGACAAAAAAGGAAAGGACTATTTGAACAATCCATGCAGGAACGTAACGAGGACCATCTCTCTCCTGCCAGAGCTGTGGAGAGATTAAGTTGGCGATACTATAGAATACCATCACTATTGCATTTCGAACGAGCTTTTTAGTGTAACCGGAACAAGTTGTTGTGTTCCAGGAAAACATCAAAATCCATGGAATACCAAATAATGGAGAGGCAAGACATAGCATTGCCAAGAGAGCTATTTTATCATCCCATGGAAGGGAAACAACAGCAATTGATGCCGCAAAGCATGGTGCCGTCCAAAACACAACGGAGAAGGCGGTGATATCAGACTTGAAGTACATTATACCTGTTGCAATAAATGCACAGATAGCAGCAAAGCCACCACTTGCGGCAGAAACTAAAGTAGTGTCAAGATTATTTATGTTACCAATACCCTCAAATAATAGATTCTGTTGATAAGGCAAGTTGTTGGCTAACTGCTGTAAGAGAAAGAAAAGACCAAACAACCAACTGATTGGATCCTTTAGTGCTTCAATTGCTTGGTACCTCTTGAACACCTTCTGCTCAATAGAGGATTTTGTACTTTTTTGAACCCTTCTAATGACCCAAACCTTCTCTTTCGTAGATAAGAATTTAGCATTTGTAGGGTTATCTGGGTACACGAAAAAGACCACTATACCCCAGGCAAAAGTACAAGAACCAATAATGATCATGAAGAGCTTCCAAATTGGAATAGAAACGTTTGCATGCAAAACACCGTAAGCTATGAAACCAACTGGAATTGTAACACCAAGGCATGTGGAATAGAAGACAGGAGCAGTGGCTGCCTTTTCTTTAGTTGTCATGAACTGGGCTAGAGTAATATTAAGAATTGGGACAACGACACTTTCAAGGAAACCCAAGAAAAATCTTAGTGCATAAATTCCTTGATAATTATATGCCGTACAATGGAGGAAAATAATAGCACTCCATAGGAATATAATTCCCGTCAAAAGCTTTCCAACAGGAAGTTTCTCGACCAAAAGGAGATTAATCTGACCTATAATGTATCCAACATAAAATAGAGTGTTTGAATTATTGTATCTTGTCTGGTTAAGACCAGTGTCTTCCCATAACTCAAAAATACTTGCATATGATAGCGTAGCCTTATCAGAGTAAAGTAAAAGATCAGTTGTACATGTAAGAAGAAGCGTAATAACTGTAGTCTTAAGTGCTAGCTTTTTCTCCTCCTCAGGTGCGGCTTCCGGAACCTCTGAATCATTCTCCTCCATGAACTTGAGAGTGGCATCGGCATCCCTAGAGCTGATAACATTATGACTAATCGATTGCACATCCGCATTATCTTCCGACTTCTTCTCTAGACTATGATCTAGTTCCTCAAAGCTGGATGACTTTTCTTGCTGACCTGCAGACATTGTATATTTTTTAAGAAAATAAGTAGGCAACCCCTTCAAATTGAAATTATTTTTTTTTGAACTTCTAAGTCTAGTAGTATCTAATGTTCGCTCGCTGGACAACATACTTGCGAATTGACAGAGCTATATATATATATATTAATAATCGGGGGGTGAACTCAGACAATTCGCCGCCTTCGACTGTATAATATTTAAAATAGGGGGTGAAATACTTCATTTGCTACCGTTGGAATGAAATTCTATTGTTAACAATGTCCGACTCATCTTGAATTTGATGCCACTGTTTTGCTTATCGATGGCCGCGCTTTTTTTTTTTTTTCGATAGGTTACCTGAATGTGCAATATTCTGCGTCACGTGTCTTGACGATATTTATCTTTTGATTAAAAGCCACCTGAAAGGCGAAAATCTGGATTGGCCCCGGAAGTAATATATACAGTTATGAAGGGCAGAGAAGCTTCACAAACTACAATTTCATGACATAATTTGATCGCTAATGCTGTCAATCATCATATAATGTGGGAAGAAAGTCTTTTCGTAATTAATAAAAAATTGGACTTCACTCATACAAAATTGTTCATAATCAGAACCTGCCTGTGAATTGGGAAAGGACTCCAAAATAAAAAGGAGGAATGGGAAAACGTTTTAAGACACACTTATAGCGGAGAGGATCTTATTTAAAAATTATTGACATATCGAGAAACCCTATTCAGATCGCTGCGTACTATTAATACGAGGGAGCCACCATTACATTACATATTTGTTGACGATACATGTATCATTTGAATTACAGTTAAATTACTGCTTGAAAAATTGGATCTACTGTCTATCATTTCTCAATGCTGTTCAAGGGTCTAGCTACATTTATTTTTATCACGACAACTCGTTAAAAATTTTTACAATCGGCGTGAACACAATTTACAGCCACAGCGCGAATTATTTCTCTAATATCAAAGCGAATAAACAAAGGAAAAGGAAATATTTAAGAATGTGAAATGGTGTGGCGTTATTCTAAAAAAATTGACATTTAAATAGATACAAAGATTAAAAAATTTTTCCTACTTTTTTAATCTTTTCCAGGACCAACTATCGTCAAGCTACCTAGAAGGAACGTACCGTAGATCGTAAAAATGAAAGCACAAACCATTCTTACACATCGTTAAAATGAAAAGAATGATAGGATGAAATATAACCATATTTTAATCTCTGAATTTGGAAAGCCACATCTGAAAATATGTTACCAGAAATTCGCTAAATAAAGAGAAGTAGTTTTAGCCAGGACGACGGAATTCGACGAGACCTTAGATATGCCTAGTTATAGAAAAAGATAACTACAACCTTGGGGTAAGTTTCCTGTTGTTGGTCTTGAAGAGGCGTTCAATAAGTACAAAGCTTCACACATTTATTAATTTTCATTTAATGCTTGCTTTTTATACCATAGGTATTAACTTATCGACATTTGTATTCTAAAAATTACTCCGCCTCATGATGTAAAAACATTCTCCTCTCTTTTATTTTGGCTTTACTCCTCTTTTTCTATTCATGTAACATATCTTGAATTATTGATAAGTGTGAAGCCGATTACTTTATGAAGTTTCAGTTATTTTGTATATTGAATGCTTTTAGGCAGAATAAACAAGAAGAAGTAAAGAAAATAGCAAAGGGAAAGTTAAGCTTAAATGTCTTTATTTTTTTATGAGCGAAGCTTTCTCGGCATGAAGAAGGTGGGCAGTTTTATGTAGACGCGACTGTCGACGCATCTATTACACTCATTTAACAGCAAATATATTCAGGGGTCCCAGCTATAGAAGCACACATGACAAAGAGATAGCAACAAGTAAGAAAGTGCGAGAGGAATGATTCACACATGATTCAACCAAGTTTTTGTTTAAATAACGGTTTTTGTTTGAATAAAGACGTGCTTTCATAAAATCCAATAGTCCATTCATTAAAATATAACATTACATATTAGCGAAGTAAAAGAAACAAAAGCAAGATTTCGCAATGTGATAGATGATTAAGCATACTCGACATGTTCATGATCACCTTTAAGCTTGCCCTCTTCCAAAGCTGCCATACCACTGACTTTTCCAAGATTTTCGGAGTCTCCGAAGACTTCTGCCACTTCCTCCAATGTGTGACCACTTGTTTCAACAAAAGTAAAGTAGGCAATTGCGGACTCAACTGCGAGAATACAGCAGTAAACAATGTAGTACTTCCATTCAATAGCTGACATTGCTATTGAGTTAACAAAACCATTGTAGATCATCCAAATGTACTGGACAAAGGTGAAAATGTTAAGACCTTTACCTCTTAAAGTAAAAGGCATAATCTCAGTAACATATGTAAATGGAACACCATTTAATCCAACGTTATAGCAGAAGTAATAAAGAAAGATCATAGCCAAAACACCCTGACCTAAATCCTTTTGTTTGAAGTTACGTTGCTGGTTAATAGCAGATAGGATTGTCCAGATAACAAAGCAGAGGAGCATACCAAAGAGTGAAAAGTTAAATGCGTGTCTTCTTTTAATATTCGGAATAATTAGGAATGCCTGAATCAAACAGCAACCCCAGTTGTAAATCATCAAACCACCGTTCACAACTAACTGCTCACTAGTAGATGTAATTCCAATGGAGATAAGGACTTTGCTGAGATAGTAAGAAACCAAACCATTTCCAGACAACTGCATGAATGTTCCAAGACAGCATAAAATCCATGTTCTCTTACGATTGGCTGCTGTCCTAATGAAATCTTTGTACGAAGACTCCTCGCTGGCTTGTCTCTCTTGTTGAATTGCCAACTGAATTTCTGTCATTTCATAATCGACCAAAATTTCACTGCCTTTGTAACCACCACCATGACACTTACTCAATACCTTTCTTGCTTCCTCTAATTTACCCTTAGAAACCAAAAATCTAGGAGACTCATCAACACAGAAAAGTAACAAGCAACTCTGTAAAACAGGGAAAAAACCTTGGACAATTGTTGGAATTCTCCAACACCAGTCTTTGGACATATTTCTTGTACCATAAGAGACCCATGCTGCAACAATTGCTCCCAAGTACCACGAAGAATTATAGAATGCCGTACAGGTAGATCTATGCGTTGGAAAAGATAATTCACTGATAAGAGATGGAGCAGCAATAGAAATAAGACCAGCACCAAGGCCTATAACCACTCTTGCACCAATTAACATTCCTAAAACCCCCCTACCTTTATAATCAGAGGGGTAAGACGATCTCCAACTACCGGCACATGCCTGGATGATAACACCACAAATCATAGATATGTTACCAATTTGAATACCTGGCTTTCTTCCAAACCTATCAACAATATAAGAATTAACAAAGAAAGAACAAAAGGCACCAAACACATAACCATTAGTTAAGCAACCTAAAATGGCGCCATCAACGTTGCCGATTGCATGATTAAATGTTGGCATACTGTACAATGAGTTGAGAACACTACCGTCATAACCGTTGTTACATGCAGTTAAGGCAACAACAAAAATGCACAGAGATAGCTTTCTGATATGTGAAAGTTGCCACCATCTTTTTCCATCAAAATCCGGCATCACACTTTCGATGGTGATTGGCTCCGGCTGATTTAAAGAGCCATCCGACAGATCAGATTTAGAGTTCAAATCTGCTTGAGTTTCATTTTGTTCATTTGTCATTTTGTAATATTTAGTGTAAACACTTATGTCTGAAGAAAGAAGGAGGAAAAATAAGTCAGCTGCATAAAGTGCACCTCGACATATCTTTTCCAAGCAGGAAAACTGGTACATTTTTATACCTAGATGTACAAGGTATTCCTGAGCCTCCAAATTTGTTGTTACAATTTCGTGAACGCTAGTACCCCTTTATTCCACCACTTGTGAAGTATGAACTGCTTTTAAAAAGGAATGATGCAACTGGGTCATTTTCGATCATAACTGGATTGTGAGGCTGATTTGTTGCTTACCACATTTTCTTGTTACAATCGTCCCATCAAAAATTTATAATATTTATTATTTTTGTTTAAAAATTAATTCTTTGTTGCAAGACTGAAATTACATTTATAGGGAACATTTTTCCGAGAAAGACAATCCATGTCATTTTTAATAGACTTTCAGGCAACTTCAATTTGTGCGGGGTACATTGTTTAAGAACAAGACAAAAAGTTGACCACAAAATTAAAACATAAATTAGTTTTGCAGTCAATCCCATAGAAAAGACTTTTTGTAACATTTTCCTGAAATAATCCTAATTTAGGTGGGAACAAGGTCTCTGCCTGCTATTTCTCAATAGAGAAAGAAAGAAGTGTATACATATTTGGACCTGTCTAATTATGTTTTATCGTTAGTTCAGACTGATGTAATTCGAAAAATTTGGGTGCTCCATGTAAACATATAACAAACTTAAATTAATATTCACAAATATTTTCCCGCCCCGGTTAGTAAGCTAAAACAGGTGCCAAGAAAAAATCTTCCACTGACATCAAAATTGTTATATCTGGTCATCTAGATTCAAACATTGCTAAGTGTTACTTCATAGAAATGTAAATCAGTTACAGAAATTGTAGCAAGAAGTATCTCCTTTTCCCCGAGGAAACAATATGTCCCGTAGTAACAGGAAAAACTGGATATCCTTTGTGATAGAAATAGAAGTATCTCTAGGATTAATTTTTTAACAACCAAATTTTCCTTTTTCAACAAGATTAGTAATATTAGAACACAAATAATAGGGGAATAAATAATATAAAAAACTTTCGACCCAGAAAATGTGGATAATCCAGTTTAGTTAATGTATCTAATAGGTGA
Organism: Brettanomyces bruxellensis; assembly: GCF_011074885.1. NCBI lineage: Eukaryota > Fungi > Ascomycota > Pichiomycetes > Pichiales > Pichiaceae > Brettanomyces > Brettanomyces bruxellensis. The sequence goes on from NC_054686.1 coordinate 59,044, forward strand.
CCAACTTTTGGGTACCCCACAATTTCTCTTGGCAAACACACCACGGGAAAAAAAAAAAGATGTAGCTATATCTTCCGTTTTTGGGGTAATGATCCGCGGTTCGGAACATACATAACCGTCAACTATTCCAATAATTTAGGGTATTCACTATAAAATCATATTAAGACAAGGATGGAGATATGAAGTTCTGATCCAGATAAATTGAGATGCAACATGGTATAGGAAGAGTAGTACTTCGAACACGTTAAAAGGTGACTGATCACCTCTTCAACTCCACATATTGAGATGGCTAAACTTTTTTTTTTTATTCAAAACAGGAGAAAAAAAACTCGAAACGTGGGGGTCGGCCGGAAATTAGAACTCCAACGCAATAAAAGTAGCGAAATTGAAGACGAAATTTGAACAATATAAATCCGTATAAATCGGTATTCCAAAACAGTAAATTAGGGGGGTAAAGCCGAATTATCGTGGAATTTATAAGCGGTAACTACGGTCAAGGGCTTAGTAAAATTTCCGAATATTTTATATATTGCTATAAAACGGTGAACATACGCCCCTTTCTGTTTCACGTGTATGTGCAATTGCAGAACTTCTTTAGGAACAAAACAAAACTGATTTTTTAAGAATTACGAAAAGAAAACAGTACATTGACAAAAAAAAATGACATTTGACGTCGATAATATATTAAACCAATTGACAACAGAAGAGAAGGTTTCGCTCATCGCTGCTGTTGACAATTGGCACACCAAAGCAATAGAAAGATTGGGAGTACCTTCAATTCGAGTTAGTGATGGCCCTAATGGAATCAGAGGAACAAGATTTTTCAATGGAGTGCCATCTGCTTGCTTCCCAAATGGAACCAGTTTAGCTGCAACATTCGACTCCAACTTGCTCGAAAAAGCTGGAAAATTGATGTCGACAGAGGCCGAGCACAAAAATGCTCAGGTCATCTTGGGACCAACCACGAACATTCAAAGGGGTCCGCTCGGAGGTCGTGGATTTGAAAGTTTCAGCGAGGATCCATTCTTAAGTGGAATATGTACGGCATCCATTGTGAATGGTATTCAGGATAGTGGAAAAATCGGTGCCACTGTTAAACATTTTGTTTGCAATGATTTAGAGGATCAAAGATTTAGCAGTAACAGTGTTTTAACTCAGAGAGCATTGAGAGAAATATACTTGGAGCCATTCCGTTTGGCAGTTAAATTGGCCGATCCTAGGTGCTTCATGACTAGTTACAATAAGGTTAATGGCATGCACTGCTCTCAAAACTATCATTTGATCGAGGAAATCTTGAGGGGTGAATGGGACTGGGATGGTATGATTATGAGCGATTGGTTTGGAACATATTCCACGGTTGCGGCTCTTAAGCATGGTATTGATATTGAATTCCCGGGTCCAACAAAATTCAGAAGATGGGAGGTTGTCAAGCACTTGCTCCAATCAAAAGAGGCCGACCTTAAGGTAGAGGATATTGACAACAGGTGCAGGAATGTGTTAAATTTAATCAAATTTGTGGTTGACTCTAGGGATGGCAAACCTTTGCCAACAACCGAGGATACTTTGAATGATACACCAGAAACTAGTGCGAAACTCAGAAGTTTGTCAGCGCAGGGTATCGTTTTATTGAAGAACGATAAAGGTGTTTTACCATTATCTAAGGATAAGTCTACCGTAGTTATTGGACCTAATGGAAAGGCCCTTAATACGATTTCGGGCGGCGGTTCTGCTTCCATGCGTCCATATCATGTTGTTACCCCTTATGACGGTATCAAGAATAAGGTTGGAAATGTGGACTATACAGTGGGCTGTGTCTGTGATAAGGCTTTAAAAAACTTGTTTGAGTTTATGACGAACGACTTGGACAAGTCGAAGAAGGGTGTCAGGGCCCTCTTTTACACGAAGGCTGCAGATGATAGAGCCGCATCTGAAAAGCCAATCGATGAGATGGTTATTGACAACTCCTATGTGACATTGTTTGATTACTCAAATCCAGCAGTTGATCCTCTAAAGAAGTTGTTCTACGTTGATTTTGAGGGTTACTACACTCCAGAGGAAACTGCAGACTATAGATTCGGTTGTCAAGTTTTCGGAACCGCCGTTGTTTATCTTAATGGCAAGCTCTTAATCGACAACAAGACCACGCAGACCAAGGGAACCTTCTGTTTCAGCAGTGGCACAGTTGAGGAAACAGCCGTTGCCCACTTAGAGGCGGGTCACAGCTATAAGATTAAGGTGGAATTTGGCTCCGGTGTGACTTCAAAGATCTCTACCGATTTTGGTGCAGGCGGTCTTCAGGTTGGCATTACCAAAGTCATCGACCCTGAAATTGAAGTTCACCATGCTGCCGAATTGGCAAAGGCCCACGACAACGTTATCCTTTGCATTGGATTGAATGGTGAGTGGGAAAGCGAGGGATATGATCGTGATGACATGACACTTCCAGGTAAGACGAATGATTTGGTTTCTGCAGTGCTCAAGGCTAATCCTAACACCGTCATTGTCAATCAATCCGGCACACCGGTCGAGATGCCATGGCTTAGCGAAAGTCACACCTTATTACAGGCATGGTATGGTGGCAATGAAATGGGTGATGCTATTGCGGATGTTTTGTTTGGTGATGCCATTCCAAGCGGAAAATTGCCATTGAGTTGGCCTTTCAAGAATCAGGACAACCCAGCATACTTGAACTTCAGTACCCAGATGGGCCGTGTGTTGTATGGAGAAGATATATTTGTCGGATACAGATTTTATGAAAAATTGCAGCGTCGTGTTGCTTTCCCATTCGGCTATGGTCTATCTTATACCACATTTAAATTCGACAATTTGAGTGTCTCCGGCGACAACAATGATGTCACTGTTTCATTCACAGTCAAGAACACAGGTGACAAATACACTGCAAAGGAGGTTGCTCAGTTGTACATTTCAGCAGTTAACTCCTCTGTCATTAGACCTGTAAAAGAATTAAAGGCATTCTCCAAGCCAGAGTTGAGGCCTGGCGAGTCAAAGACTGTTACTTTCAAATTGAGCTTGCAAGATGCATGTTCCTATTTCGATGAATACAGAAACAAGTGGTGCTTGGAAGCAGGAAAATACGAGGCTCAGGTTGGTAGTAGCAGTGACGATATTCACTTAATTGGAGAGTTTGAAGTTCCAAAGACGGTCTACTTTGTTAGATCTGCATGATTATATGATTGATTCTGTTTTTGGATTTCTGCCGTTTTGACGTTATTATCGTTTTGCTTTTATTTTTTGAATTTATTATAGGAATCAACCATATGTTTTTAAAGGTTTCACTTTGTAGCCAGATTTGAAGCACGTAAAATTGCATCGACTCTGCTTGGGTTTTTATGTTTAGACGCAATTTGGCACGAGAAGCCGACCAACTTAGTAAACACTTCAAAAGGATATCGCTAGTAAAATCTTAACTTTACTTACTTTCGAAAGGCTGAGAAAAAATCGTTTAAGCTAGGGTTCGAGCAGGCTTCCCAACTAAACAATATAAAAAGCAGATCTATTTTAATTATTCATTTATGGTTTATCATTGACATAAATTTTTATTCTGTCACAAAACATTATGAGCAACTTCACTAGCAATGACAATCGATCAAGTGATAATTATGTCACAAAAAAGACATGATCCGCTTCAAACTTTTATCATACGTTGGAAGAGCACTCGATCTTCAACCTTTTACTTAGAATTACTCACATCTCCGAAATTTTCCATATATTTTTTTTTCCCACACAACCTACGATTGTTGTTACTACTAAACTAATTCAGAACACGTGGAATCTAATATTAGAAGTATGGTTATGCCCAATAGTATTTATTGTATTGTGAGAAAGAAAGGAAGAAAAAGTTTTATTAGAATATAATCTGATGTGGTTATAAAGTGAGGGTTTAGCTCTCTAATTTATGTTTATTAATATATATGATGAAGAAACAAGAGGTCTTAGAAAGAAGACTAACGGAACAGAAACTTTATATTTTTTTGTTCTTAATTGCTTACGTAATCAACCAGATTTGAGTTTCTCGGAACAACAGATTTCAAGTCTTTATCCAACAGAACGAAGTTTAATGATGACTACTCAAATCAAAACTATACCTACCGCTGAAAGATGCGAAGAACTAATCAGGATGCTTGAATTTGAAGATGATAATCTAAACAAAATATTTTCAAAAGATAGAGTTGGTGAGAACAAAAAGAATTCATTATTCTTTATTCCAGAATTTAAAATATGGTTTTGTGATATGATTAGAAGTCATAAAGGTTGTACTACGAAGCAAGTTGATGCTGTTAAGGAATTATTAGAAATGAGAAATATGGCTCATGTTCCAAGCTGTCCAATATCAAGTTCATTAGAAAAAGCTGCAACTATATTTTTGATGAGAAAATTATGCTAAAACTCAAGAAAGCCAAAGGTTGGATGGTTATTCAAGGAATGAATCAGTGGATGAATCAAGTGACAAGCATTGACTACCTTACCTATGAAGATGAAGCAAAACAGGAATGCACTAAAGTTATGAGAACATCGATTGCATCAATTGCTGAAACAATGATGGAATATTTTCCTCACCCCTATAGTGAAGCAGGATTATTGGTTAGTACCGCTAGAAAAATGGGTTCAAAATTTAAAGCTATTTTTGTTGATAACTTTGAAAGAATGCACGGAAACAAAGCAGGAAAATGGTTTGAAGATATTGAAAGCATTAGGGTTGCATATGACTTTGCGGAATTAAAATGTACTGAAGAACCAAATACGGAATCAACCGAAACGATCTTTAATTCTGTTCATCAAGACAAAAACAATCATAAAAGAAATTTAAGTGATATGGAAGAGACTAATACTGAATTAAAGAGATTTAAATGCTATTTCTGTCATAAACCAGGACACAAAAAGTATGAATGCAAGTTATACCAAAAATGGAAAGCAATGCAACATATGCAAGAAAGCAATAAGTGGGCACAGTCAAGTTCGGTTGAAGAAACACATAATGCTGAAATTGATGAATCAAATTCAAAAATTCCAGATGGAGCCTTTATTCTAGACTCAGGAGCATCCTGTCACTCAGTCATTAGCCTTAACTTATTAGTTGAGTCTAGACCTGGTAACAAAAGGATTAATACAGCAAATGGGGGATTAAACTCTACAGTAATTGGTACCGCTAAATGTGGAAATTTGATCTTGAAAGATGCAATGTACTTAAGGCAAGGTACTCATAATTTAGTATCACTATCGAAATTATTAGACAATGGTTATACAGCTGAATTCAATCCAGAAAAGGCATATATCAGGGCAGCTGAAGGAGATGTTGTGGCGGAAGCACATCGAATCAATAATGTTTATATTTTAACTAATCCAGAACGGGAAATTATATGCCAAAGTACGATTGATGAGAAGGATAAGGAATTTATTGAGAAATGTCATATTGAATATGGACATGCGTCAACAAATAAGTTAGTGAAGATTTTAAATCAAATTGCAGAGAATAAATTTAAGGAAAAAGAAATTAGTAAGATAATTAATCAATGTGAAGTTTGCAAAAGCCAAGTTATGTTGACTCATGGAAAGCAAAGTATTGAAATTGTTAGCAAACCAGGTGAAATCCTATGTGCAGATGTCATTGGTCCGTATGCGATGAAATATGGTTTGATAGTTACAGATAAATGAATTTCCCTTCAAGAATACTACCGGAATAACATCAAACATAAATAAGAATTTAACACAAAATGAAACTATGCACAACGACAATATAGAAAAGAAGTTAACAATTAATAAAAAGGATTACGATTCAATATTGTCAAATAACAGAATAGCTCATAATGATGAAGCTGTGATTCAAAAAGGAAGGAGTTATGCAGAAGAAGTTGCAAGACTTGCATTATCTTTGGATCACAGTTCACGAATCTTAATGAATTCTGGTAAATCAGAGGTTGTAAATCTATTAGTTACAGCAGATAAGTATAAGCTACCAATGTCATATAAAGAGGCTATGAACACTAATGAAGCAACGAAATGGAAAGAAGCATGTCAAAGTGAATTGGACTTGTTAAAAACAATAAGGTTTATTGTGAAGTGTTTGGAAATAAAATTCCAAAATTGTCAAAAGTTCTCATGAGTGGATGGGTTTTCACTGTTAAGAAAGAGCAAAATGGAGAAAGATTTAAAGCAAGACTTGTTGCCGAAGGTTTTACACAAACACATGGAATTGATTTGGCAGACACATTTGCACCAGTTATGAAAATGGATAGTTTTAGATTTGTTGTTGCAGTATGCAGCAGTTCATAAATGGAAATTAAGACAGTTGGATGCAAAGAATGCATTTTTAAATGGAGGAATTGATTATGATGTGTATATGAAGCCTCCGGATGGAGTACAGGCTAAACCGGGACATGTATGGAAATTGCTTAAAGGTGTATATGGTCTTAAGCAAGCACCCAAATTATGGTATGAAACAATAAGACAGGTATTACAGAGCAGCAATTACAAAAACTCATTTAAGGATAGCTGCATATTCTATAAACGAAATTGCATGCTAGTAGTGTATGTGGATGATATTTTGATTGCAGGTGCAACAATTGTTGAAATAGAAGAAGCAATAAAATGTTTATCCAGGAGTTTTTGTATGAAAGATCTAGGTACACCAAATGTCTTTCTTGGTATGACGCTAGAGATAACTCAAGACTTCATAAAGTTAACTTCGAAAGACACGATAGAGAGAATGGTTAGTAATTTGAATATCGAACTTCCTGAAAAGGAATTAGAAACACCATTCCCAAGGTGCTGGGATCTTTCTGCGGAAAAATCCAGAATACTATCGTTCGAAGAGAAGGATGAGTATAAGACTATGATTGGAATGCTGCTCTATGTCAGCAATACTGTCAGATTTGATATTGGGTTTCATGTATCTCGGTTAGCTTCATATACAAACAGTCCAAAGGAAATACATTATAGGGCTGCAAAGAGAGTTTTACAGTATTTAGGTCAAACAAAACAGAAAGGAATTAAACTGATGAGTGATGGAAGGACTGTGGTAAAATGTAAGGAATTTCAGTTCTTGGACTCGACCAAAAATATACTCATTCATCAGTATAATTCAGAAACGAGAAATAAGTTGACAATATTTAGTGATGCTGATTGGGGTAATTCAGAAAATAGAAGATCTCAGTCTGGTGGACTCATAACATTTTGTGGAAATATAATTTCTTGGTTATCCAAGAAACAGTCGTCAGTTGCACTTTCTACTGCCGAAAGTGAATTAATGGCTATTAGAGAAATTTCTAAATCAGGTTTATATTTCTATCAGTTGCTTAATGAGATTGGGATTAAAGTCACACATGTAAATTTATGTGGAGACAATAAATCTGCATTGACACTGAGCATGCATAATACTCAGAACAATAAAACTAGACATATCGATATTAGCTACTTCTTTATCAGAGAATTAGTTGAAGCAAGATTGTTTAGACTTTGGTATATTCAATCAGAATTGAATCCTGCAGATTTACTGACTAAGAATCTAAATCCAACAGCATTCAGTAATAAACTGAAAATGATGTTATGTTGATCCAAGGAAATTAGTTTAGGAAGGAGTGTTGTTACTACTAAACTAATTCAGAACACGTGGAATCTAATATTAGAAGTATGGTTATGCCCAATAGTATTTATTGTATTGTGAGAAAGAAAGGAAGAAAAAGTTTTATTAGAATATAATCTGATGTGGTTATAAAGTGAGGGTTTAGCTCTCTAATTTATGTTTATTAATATATATGATGAAGAAACAAGAGGTCTTAGAAAGAAGACTAACGGAACAGAAACTTTATATTTTTTTGTTCTTAATTGCTTACGTAATCAACCAGATTTGAGTTTCTCGGAACAACAACGATCACGTCTTTCGTTTCTATTTTTCTTGCTAGCAAGGCTCGCACATCTTTCGAATACTTCTACTCAACTGATTTTACTTTATGACATAGGGCAGGGTTAATATTATCTTACACCATTAAAACCAATAAGTTTGAAACGCTCCGCATAATCGACCACAAGTAGGGCAAAAAATCGGAGGACCTCAGGGGGTTCAAAAGAAGGGAAGGGAAAAATGCGAAAGAGTGAGAAGACACGAATAAACAGAAGTTACGGATTGTCAACGATTATACCAAAGAACTAAATGAACAAAGACATAATCTCTAGAGCACGATGCCCCAAAAAACGTCGAAGACTCTTTGTATCATGCAGTGAATGCAGAAGAAGAAAAGTTAAATGCGATAGAAGCAGACCTTTTTGCAAACAATGTCGTGAACACAACCTCACCCAACATTGCCATTATGATTTACGTACCTCCGACACACCGGAAAATTCTGGGGTTGTCACTAAGAAGGTTTTTCAAGAGCTCAAAGATCTAAAAGAATTGGTTATTGAACAGTCTGAGAGAATTCAGCAACTCTCATCAAAACAAACTCACCAACTTGATAATACAGCTGGAAGTTTACGCACAATTGAAAACATTGATCAGGATTCTTCCAGACTTAGTGAACTTAAGCTTGCCGAACAATTTGGTGTTGAAGCGGATGAAAGGGTTGACTTCTATGAGGGCTCACCAGCGTTGATGACTTGGTATTCTAGAATGAACAACCATGCACCATTAGCATGGATATCAATGATTTTGAAAGATCCATTTCTCGCCCAGGCATACTTTCTAGTCATTGGACAAAAAACTAAGACTAGTCTTACATTACCTGGCTTTGCGAAGGTCAATGCGACAGGATTGAAAACAAAAGACTACGAATTTAAACGCAGTCTAATGGAATACTCTGGATTATATGAAGTAAAACCTTTAAAACCACCTGATATGCGAAATGATACTGGAAATTTAACTTTTTCTTCAAATTTATCATCCAAAGATATCGAGATATCTGAGGAGGACGATTTAAGTTATATTAACGCTAAAGTTATTGATGTCTTGCCTCCCATAAAAGTAATCTGGCTTTTAATTGATCGCTTTTTTTTATATGCATATCCATTCATGCCATACTTTGATCAAGGCATGCTTGTTTCAAGTATTGAATCACTTATCGGTAAAAGAAGTGAATCCGAGAATAGTGTGAAAATATTGAAATTCCAGAAAAGACTCGACATCGCTACGGTAGGAACGCTACTCTACATTCTTAAAATATCGTATATGTCATTAGAATCAAATTGTACAGCTGCAACGGACTTTCCAGAATATTCGGAGGAGGAGAGTTATCTTCTAAAGTATCATATGGCAAAGCATATAACAGATGTTGCGGAGCTTTGTACAAGACAGTTTCCACCCTTCAGAAGGTATGCAATCGAAATGTATCAATGCATTATGATGGCAAAAGAATATCAAAATACACAATGTTCGGATTCTTTCGGTGACGGTAGAATTCAAATATACCTAAGCCATTTGGTCCAGGTTGCTCTTTCATCTGGGTTCAATCGAGATCCAACTAAATTTGATTCTTCAGCTCAATTTTCACACTATGGTGCACTTATAAGAAAAATTTGGCATTGCCTTGGTATATCTGCTACTTTTCAATCGGCAATTTTTGGTTTTCCATTAATTATGAGGCCTTGCATTTACGACACCAAGGTGCCCATATACACCGAAAATAGCTCAAACATTTTAGATTTTGGTATAGAGAAGGAAACTATAGCGAGAATTAACAGTCAATATCGCGTGGACATACTTCTCAGTACAATAATAGATAAAATCTTGAATGTACAAACACCTCCTAGGGTTGGAGAACTGCTTGTTGATTTGAAAATTTTAGAAGACTATATCACTGACAAATGGACTTCCTTATCTGCTTTAATGACACCAACAGATGGTGATCATATACATAATCTTAGAAAGGTTACATCACTTATGATATATATAGAGAGCCTCTCCTTCATGCATCCTGTCTATTTTTATATGATGATACACTTTGAAAAGAAAAGACAGCCGAATGCTTGCTTCCGTTTGTGCATGAAAGTACTTGAATTTGTCACAGACATTATGTCTAACTTCATTCAATTGTTTAAATACAGCTATCGGTATGTTGGTCGTGGATTCGACTTTTACCTATCTAGTTTTCTGGAAACAACAATTCAAAGGTGTCTTCAAATTCAATTTGGACTTTACTTCAGATCATTGGTAATTAAAAAATGCATTGAAAAAGATAGTGGTGAAAAATATAAGAAGCGGCTAAAGATAATTAACAAGTTTACAAATTTACTTACAAAGAATAACATTAAAGAGAATTTTATGGAAGGAGTTTTACCACTAGCCGACAAGTCATTTTTTGCGTGGGTTTTACTTAGAGACCCATCCTATGTGTTGAAGCTCATAAAAGAGGACAAAATTGAATTTCCAGAAGATGAATATAACTTTTTGACTGACATAAGTGATCAGGATTTAGCCACCTTACTTCAACGGGCAATAATCGACGATACATCAAGTATCACGAACTTAAATGCAGACATGAAGCATGATTCGAAAGCTGATGAGACAAATAATGATAAGGTCTCGTCAACTGAATTTGATCCTACAGAGTTGGATAACTTCCTATCTAATATTTGGAACGAAGGATGTATATCACCATTTCAAGCACAAGGAAATATGAACGCTGAGGGAAGTGGTTGGGGAAACTCCCCGGTCCTCTCAACAAAAACACCAGGCGGATATGGCACGTCCACAATTATGAATGACATGCTGTCTGATTTTGTTGCAAGTAATATGCCGTCCATGCGGGATCAAACGTTTGATGAAGTAGATACGGATTAAATCCGATTGAAATTAATTCATCCGTTTTCATTCTTTGAAAATTGTATTAAAATCTCTTTCCTGGAGACTTCACTAACTTGAATTGTTCAAAGCATTTTTTTTTATTTCCATAGTTGTGGATCAATTTTTATATAAGTACACCTATTAAAAATAAACGTGTAGTAATATAAAATATAAAGTAAATAAAAAAAAATCGTTTAAGACGTTAGATAGCATTACTTTTCTTATTCTTTAGAGAAGTAAAGACGGCCTTCCCAAGGTCTCAACAAATCTTTTTCTCCCCATCAGAGTGAGTTCCAAAGAATTTGGAATATTGGCCCTTTGGTAAATTGAACTTCAAAGTCTCACCAGAAAAGTTCAAGGCAGCAAATAAAGTGGTGTCCCCGTACTTTTTAGTGAATGCAAACAACTTTTTATTGTCCAAGTCATAGAACTTAAAGTCATATCCATACACAAGTAAGTCTTTATGTTGCTTCCTGGCGGCAATAGCCTTTCTCCAGAAGTTAAGAACGGAATCAGGATCATTTTCTTCATCCTCCACATTAATACCCTGCTTGAAGTTCTCGTTCATGTGGAACCATGGTTTAGAAGAGCTGAAACCACCGTACTTACCTTCCGATGACCATGGGAAAGGTGTTCTAGAATGGTCCCGTGACATCAAGGCTAATCCATCAATCATACCACGAACTTCTTTGGAGTCTGCACCAAATCTTTCAGTAAACTCTTCATAATGACCATTTGCATCCACATCTTCATAATCAGAAATTCCGTTGGCTTTGAAGTTGGTACAGCCTAATTCCTGTCCTTGATAAACAAATAATGTACCAGTAAAGGAAACAAGCATAGTTGCTAGCAACTTAGCCGAGGCAGTACGAGCTTTTTCAGTTGAATCATCACCAAACCGTGTAACAGATCTTGGCTGATCATGATTCTCTAGAAAGACGGAAGACCAACAATCTGTTCCATTAATCCAATCAAAGCTTGAGGCCAAAGCTTGCTTCCATTCCTTTAAATCAAATGGCACCAAGTTGTACTTAAAAGTTTTGGAACTACCAACATCGACATGGTCAAAAACAAACAATTCAGAAATTTCATTTCTGTTTGCCCCTGTGTATTTCATGAACACCTCTTTTGATGCATGACCGACTTCTCCCACAGAGAAAATTTCCTTGTCTGGGCCGACAATACCTTGCATGTATTTTTTCATCATTTTGTGGAATTCATGGATTCTTGGTCCGTTCAGGGATCCTGGGTCTGGGTGTTGAAATTCTCGCTTTGGATCACTAATTGGAACGTCCGGAAGACCAGGGAGCTTGGAATACAATCCAGCGGTATCAATTCTAAAGCCATCGACACCATGCTTTAGCCAGAAGCCAATGGAGGTATCAAAAATAGCATTTCTACACTCATCGTTTTCCCAGTTAAGATCAGGCTGGCCCTTAGCAAATAAATGCAAATAAAATTCCTTAGTGCTGTTATCAAATTCCCATGCGGATCCTCCAAAAATAGAACCCCAGTTGTTTGGAGGAATAGGCTTGTTGTCCTTCGTATATCCTTTTGGAGGTCTCCAGAAGAACCAATCTCTCTTGGGATTTGATTTGCTGCTCTTTGATTCCTTAAACCATTCGTGCTCATCAGAGCAATGGTTAATGACCAAATCAACAAAAAGTTTCATACCCAAATTATGTGCTTCTTTAATAAGATTGAAGCAGTCATCATTTGTTCCGTAAGTAGGCCAGACTTTCTCGTAATTCGCAATATCATAACCCATGTCATCTTGAGGGGAATCATAAAATGGACAAACCCAAACTGCATCGATACCAAGCTTTTTCAAATATGATAGTTTTGATCTAATTCCATTAAGATCACCCCAGCCGTCTCCATTTGAATCTTTGAAACTAGCTGGATATATTTGATAAACCACTGCCTCCTTCCACCATTTCTCGGTCGTTTCTGGATGTTTTTGAATTTCAGACATTGTAAATTACATATAGTACCAATACATTTACCATTGATTCGTTTCAAGTCAGTGTTTGGAAAAATACCATCGGGAGAAATATCAGTTACTTAAATACTGGAGAACGATTTCCCCGCGTTTTTCAAAGAACACTCCACATTAGGAATACTATGAACACCGAGAACGAGACGGATGACCCTCAGTTAAATTGGACTCGTTCAACAAACCCGGCATCTTAACCTTCCATTTCTGGCCTTGCCATATCAATACAACGAGCAAACCCATGGGGTGATTCTGAAATGTACGAATCACATCCTTCTCCGCATGACGCTTAAATTTACTGATAATGACTTGCCGCCGGAAAGTACCGATTTCCCAAGGCAGTCATTTGCCATTTATTCTGGGAACCCCTAAAATTGCGGAAATATGAGGTACTCGCAGCATTTTTTTGTTATTGGATGAGTTTCATGGATGCGAATATGAAATTTGCATTTTTTTTTTTGAACTTTTTGGACGGAAACAATGAAAATCTTTGATTATTTCCTTTGTAGCAAGTGAACGGAAGTTAGCTTATGATCTATCCGTATAGAAAAGTTGATAAGAACTATTTACCCATCTTTCCGCGGGAAGAAACCTATCGCTGGTAAAGCCGGGGAAATTTATGTTGCATAATTCTTTGGACGGGTTAGACCGATAATTATGAGGCAAATAATAAACTACTTCGGCCCAAATTTATTTATTGTCTACCTTCCTATTTTTAAATCGTACGGATAGATTACTGATGAATCTTGAGGCTACAACTTTAGATAAGAGTATAAAGGAATAATTGCAAGAAAGAAACTTTAATATGATTAAAGTACAATGGACTGATACCACGTATCTGAATATATATTGAACTTATTTTGCATGGCCATTCCTACATATCTAAATGATAAATTACCTTACCAATCTGTAACAACAGTATATACAACAAACGTATCAATCACTCACCAGTATGTGGCACCCTTTTAACTCTTCCGACACGCTATCCAAACATATTCCAAGAAAACGGAAATTAATGCTAATGGCGTTAATTCTTACGGGTGTCGTAAATTCCACAACGTTAGGTTACGACACCATGATGATGGCAGGTTTAATTGCAATTGATCCATTTAGTGGCTATTTTCATTTGAAGCCAGCAACAACCGGCTTACTTAATGCTTCTAATTGGATGGGTGGCATTCTAGCTTGTACCTTTGTCGCACATTTGTGTGATTATGTTGGAAGGAGGGTCACCATATTTTTTGGTTGTATGTTGGCGTTTGTTGGAATTATCATTCAAAGTGCGTCCCAGAATATTACCATGTTTTGTATTGCAAAAATAATCATGGGTATAGCCATTCATATGTCTGGTGTTGCAGCTCCACTTTTAATAGCCGAACTTGCTCCACCAGATATGCGTGGTATTATTGGAGGCCTTTACTTTACGATGTTTGATGCTGGTGCTATAATTGCGTCAGCAGTCTCATATGGAACTGGCCAAATTAATAGCACTTGGGCCTGGAGAATCCCCTCGATTATTCAAGCTATACCTTCTGCAATAACAATTGCTGCCATTCCATTTGTTCCAGAATCTCCTCGTTGGATGGTAGCACAAGGTCATAGACAATATGCTAGAGATGCCCTAATGATTTGTCAAGGATTGGACAAAGAAAATGCAGAGGAACTTGTTGAAAAAATTCATCTCTCGTTAAAGAGCACCGCACCATTTGCTCATCAATGGAGAGAATTAATGAGACCTAGTAGACCAATGCTGAAAAGAATTTTGATTATTCTTTCATTTACCTGGATCGTAGAAATGGGAGGATCCTCGATTGGCTCATATTATCTCACAATTCTTTTACAACAAGCGGGTATTTCTGGAAGTACTAAACTTCTTCAAATTAATATGATCAGTTCCTGTTGGAACTTTTTTGTGGCTGTCGTGGGTGCTTTTACATTTGATCGCCTTGGACGAAAACCACAATCAATAATTAGTCTTACTGGTATGACTGCTTGTCTTTTCTGTCTCGGTGGATTCATCCAAAAATGGGGTGCTACTAGTACGAACAAATCAGCACAGTACGCAACAATATTTTGGATGTTCCTTTTCAATGGCTTTTACAGTTTTTGTTATACGCCAATGCAAACATTATATCCTACGGAGATATTTCCAACAAGAGTTAGAGCAGCCGGAACAACGTTTTTTCAGTTCTGGAATTGTGGATTTGGCCTACTTGCTTCCTTTGTCCTTCCAATATCGATGGATGCTGTTGGCTGGAAGTTTTATATGATTAATGCTTCCTACAATATACCATTTATTTTCATAATATATTTCCTATGGATGGAAACAAAAAACATGACTCTCGAGGATGTTGCCAGCAGGTTTGGCGACGGTATGAACAATGCTGAGCTTATTGATTCAAATGAAGTTCAGGAAGAAGTTTCTGCGGATCAAAAGCTATCATCTAAGAATGCAATCTTGAATGCCAAAGTGATTGCGTCGGCAAAAGAATAATGATATCCTGGTATGTATGCCTCATAGCATGTGTTTTTCTTTTCGTTTGCTAATTTATTTTAATCTGGGAAACTGAATCTTTTTGATAATATTTCGTCTCAATTCTGCCTAACGAGGATGATTCAAAATATTATCTTTTTAATCAGTCAAGGGAAGGTTTACATAACTTTCTTTCCCCTAACCAAATCTTTGCTATCACGATATTTAATATTTAAGTAATAAACATACAGTTAAAAAAGATAAGGAATATTGGTAAATATAGATACATATGTTGAGAAAACTTTTTATGAAGTTTATTCTACATCGTTCATTCTACTGGATTATAGCCCCAATACGCTCTTTGATAGTGTTATCTATATAAAAGTAGTCTACCTTGTTTTATGCCAAGAGAACATCACTCGTAAGGATTAGAAATATTTCACCATGAGCATTCCTCTTCCTTTACTTTATTCAAACTTTATTCTTTATCTCTTCGACTTTAATTTTTTCCCTTTATTTATTCTTAAAAACACTCAATGTACTGTTATCGGGAAACTTCATAAAGTAATCGGCGTCACACTTATAACCGAACGCTTCTGAGCATTACACAAGCAATTTAACAGTAAATCTTACTGATTTACGACCCAAAGTCGCATGAAGAGATTATATTTCTAAATTCATAAAAGCCATTTCATCTCAATTGCTAGTGTAGAAGTATAATATTAAGCATTAAAAGACAATTTACCTATTTTCACGATCAAGAATTTGATAGTACCAACAGATAGTTATTCTGACAATATAAAGAACTCCACTGAACGAAAATATTTGAAAGGCTAAGAGCTCACCAAGCCTTAACGTTGATATATATCGTTCAAAATTAATATTTCATTATTTATCAATGCTTGCAAGAATTATTTTAACTCCGCATATAAGTATTTCCTTCTAGCTTTTAGTTCTGCTCGTTGAGACTTCTGACCTTTACTTCATCGACATTTCCAGTCGCAAATCCGTACACTAAATATGATTTACATATTACGTAACACAGACCCAATGATGCGCATTAACGAAAACTGCTACAATAATATAAATACGGGGAGGGTCGCGATTGAACTAAAAAAAAGCTTACCCCACATTATTTTGGAAAAGGCAAACTAATACAATTATATCTAACAAACTAAATAGTCGTCAAATGGATCAACAAGTAAAGCCATTGCGCTCTGTACTTGTGACAGGCGGTGCTGGATTTATTGGATCTAATTTTCTTAGATATGTTTGTCGGTCTCCCAGATTTGCATACTTTCATTTTACTTGTCTGGACAAGCTCAGCTATGTGAGTGAAGAATCTACAAAGTTTATTGAAGATCTTATGAAGCTTCCCAATTTTGATTTTATTCGAGCTGATTTATCATCTGAATATAGAGTGCTTGAAAGATTGATTGTTGAGGAAGAGAAGTTTACAGACTTTATCAATTTTGCTGCCGAGTCTTCCGTTGATAGGTCATATGAAGAACCCCTTTTTTTCACTAGAAATAATATTTTCGCAACACAGAATTTATTAGAATGCGTCCGCCTACTAATGGCAAAAAATGACTTTAATCGACACATAACCTTTATTCATATATCAACGGATGAAGTTTATGGGGATCAACAATCTGGGGAGGCAGTAGATGAGCAATCTCGCTTAGAGCCAACAAACCCATACTCTGCTACTAAAGCAGCTATAGATCTTATTATTAATGCTTATGTGAAATCTTTTCATCTGCCTATTCTTGTTGTTCGGTCAAATAATGTTTATGGGTACAATCAATATCCAGAAAAGTTGATTCCGATGACAATAAATGCCTTAAAAGAGGATAAACCAATAACAATTCATGGCGATGGTCATCAAAGAAGGAGATACGTTTTTATTGACGATTTTATCAGAGCTGTTTTATGCATTTGGGAAGTAGGTGATCAGCATGAAATATACAATGTAGGTTCTGATCAAGAAATCTGTAATCTCAAGTTAGTCAGGATGATAAGGAGTCTTTATGAACTCATCACAGGCTCCAAGAGTAATTCTGAGATAAAATTTGTTGGCGATAGATTATACAACGATGAACGTTATGATGTTACATATGAAAAACTATGCACACTTGGGTGGAAACCCACAATTAATTTAGAGGAGGGTCTCGTGAAAATAATAAGGTATACTTTGAAACACTAGACAACAAATTTGTATAAAGAGCACCTTAACCTCTAGATTTAATATAAGAACTTTTCTATTACTTTCTTTAATATAACATTGAATTTCTCTTTCTTATTATTCATTTGCAATTGCCTTAGGTGGTAACTATTAATGAATTTATTTCATACCAAAAAAAAAAAAGCCAATTCTAAACAGAAAACAAACCTAACTAATGATCAAGAGAGCTAAATACGTAAGTAGTGGATGCACCATACAAATCACCCTTGTGGAGGATGACCTGCCTTTGCCATTTTTCGAATGTTGCTGCACCTAGAAATCTTGAAGTCTCAACTGCAAATCCCGAACGTTTGCCATAATTTTTCACCGCTATTTCATCTCCAGTATAAAGTTGAAATGCTGGCTCAGTTGTATAAACCTTCAATTGCAAATTTGACTTTGAATTTGATACCTCCAAAGCCTTTTTAGCCTTTAATTTGCGAGTGTCAAGAGATTCAACATCATCGCTCAAAACAAAACAATTATCAAAAGCATTCGATCCAAGTCTAAACTTTTCCATAACTTTTGGTTGCGTTAATTTAGAGATAGTTCCAGTGGGAAGAAGTGAAGTATCAGTGTCTATACATTTATTTGTGTATAGCTTAAAATCGGTCTCATTGATATTAGATTCATCTGAGAGATGGAAGTACGAATGATTCGTCAAGTTAACCACAGTAACCGGAGATTTACTGGAAGAATCTAACGAACTTTCGTACTCAATCTTGTATGAATGCGGTGTGACAATATAGGAAACATATGTGTTCAAATCTCCAGGATATCCATTTGATCCATCTGAATCAAAGTCAACAAATTTGAGTATGACAGTCTCAGCTTTTGAGTCATAAGAGGTAACAGGACCAAAGAAGTATTTGCTGTTGAAGCCATGTGAGCCTCCATGTAAAGAATTCTTACCCTCATTGGCATCAATATCATACGTATGACCTTCTATCACAATTTTTGCCCCCGGAAGTCTGTTTGCCACACGACCAATGGTGGCACCAAAGTAAGGATTTTCTTTCGCTGCATAGTCGGAAAGCCTTTGAAAATTGCAAACCACAGGATGGCCATTGACTTCAACGTCGACGATCGTCGCACCAACGTTGGCAACGGAGAACTTGAAATTCTCAAATATTACGTCGTGAATTCGTTGTTCTCCGTACAAATGATCTGCGATATGATAATGAGGTGTAGCAAAGCCTTGTGGATTCTTTGTGGTCCAATTCCAAAGATCGCGGCATGCATCATCAACTGTAAGCTTAGCTTTCCATTTTAACTCTTCATTGGCACGAGTAACACAGGCAGTAAGGTTAAGAACATCACCACTCCGACGGCCAACAATTTCGTATGGGAGATCGTGACCCACAGCCTTGCAAAATGAGTGATAAATATCAAAAACAGTTGAGCCTTTACCGGTACCCAAGTTCCACTCTCTGCAGATTCCCTCCTTAGGTTTCAGATTTGCCAAATATGAGAGTGCAGCAATATGTCCCTTGGCCAAATCCACCACATGAATGTAGTCTCTAATTGGTGTTCCATCATGAGAATCATAGTCATTTCCAAAAACATTCAACTTCTGCCTGCGACCAATGGCAACCTGAGCTAAGAATGGAAGTAAATTGTTTGGAATTCCGGTTGGATCTTCACCAATTAATCCTGATTGATGGGCTCCAATTGGATTGAAATATCTAAGCAAGGCGATTCTCCATTTATTATCGCTAGCATATATATCACGCATAATCCCTTCTATGACCAACTTTGTATGTCCATAAGGATTCGTTGGACCCGTTGGACACTTTTCTGGGATTGGAATCATATCCTTAAAGCGAGTAGCATCGCCATAAACAGTAGCAGATGATGAGAAAACAATATTTTTGACATCATGTTGTTTCATCACCTTGAGAAGAGAAATTGTACCACCAACATTGTTATCAAAATACTCAAGAGGAATCTTGGTTGACTCACCCACAGCCTTGAGACCGGCAAAATGAATCACTGCATCAATTTTATATTTATCAAAAACCTTTGAAAGCTTTTCTGAGTCTCTAAGATCGATTTCATAAAATATAACCTTTTTCTTGACAATGTACTCCACACGTGAGACTGAATCATAGGATGCATTCACAAGATTATCAACCACAATCACTCTAAAGCCACTGTTAATTAGCTCAATAACTGTATGTGATCCGATATATCCAGCGCCACCTGTAACTAAAATTGTAGTCATGTTTTCTCATGAAATGCCTTATACGATATTTGCCTCACCGTGCGCTTAAATATTCTCCAATATTATCAAGCTGCTATTGCCAGATAGAAAATATAAGAAATGCAATTTAGACAGAAGCAGATGCTTATATGGAAAGGACAAGAGTTTCGAAGTTATGACCTGGTAATATTAATATTAGTTATATCAGTAAGTGCAATTATTCGAAATTAATAACCACAAGTGAGAAATGTCTGGTCCAAATAGTAGGATCATTGTGCTCCATAAGATGTACACAAAAATCCGAAGGCATGCACAAGTTGAAATACTGCTTATTAATATCTCCTCTTTGGAATTCGGACATCTGAGTTGTACCAAATAGTAAATTTGAAGGAATAATGATCACACATTTGAAACAAGAACTTTACCTTTGAATTCAACTTTTTTTTGTTCTCGTTCTGACTTGTATGCATTACCCCGGATTCATGCACCCAAATTTTTTGGGGCATACTTCGGATTAATTTTTAAGAATTAATCGGGTACCCGCGTTAGTGCGGCCTCAAAGAAAAGTTTATCATTGTTTTCTTTTAATTGCTCTTTACAGATTGCTGAAAAATATCCCCTAATCCTGAAAATGCTGCAATTGTTTCGGCATAATCAGTTTGCACAAAGGATACCGTTTGTGCCGAAAAAACAAGCAAATGATTAAACCGGTAGTACCCCACAAAGGTCATTTTAACGTGGTAATTCATGAGAATCTCTTTAGTCACAAAATGTGCACTTCCTTTCCAGAAATCAAGCATATTCTTTTCTATTTACTGCTATCCGTCCAGTCTTTTAATATCAAGTATACATACCTACTGGTTGGTAAAATGGAAGACTTTGGAACAAGTAAAAATAATGATAAAACGACTAATAAGCCCTTCCATTGAATTACCTATTATTCCGGTTTGTTGCTTTTTCTTTAAGATCTAAGTTGGGGAAAAATCAAATTCGGTCCCTTGGACCCGAGCACAGTTGTTTACAATCAGAGTTTTTTCGGTTAGTGGGGAAATATTTTTTTATTGTTGAAGGTGCGGAGAAAATATCAATTCGATTTTTCTTTCTCTCCCTCTAGCAATGAATTTTCCCTGTTCTCCAGTCTTCCGAATTGAGCTAACTTGCCCTACTTCATTTTTTTTTTTAAAAAATTCGTTTTTCCGTCAGAATAATACAAATGACAACCAGTCGACAAGATTCATGACAGAATACATTATACTGCAGCTTTCGGAGCCTTAGCGCCCAACACAGTCTCCGTTTTATCCGGTTGAGGTACTTTGAATTCTTTTATCCCAGTCAAAACGACCGAGTATGGGATTACTGAAAGCAAATTGCAGTTGGAGTGGGGAGATAAAAATGCTATACTTCAAACTAAGAAAATCCATATAATATATAGAAATTGTTGACTTCGAACTTATATGAGGATGTTCAGGGTAAAAGCTCTTGATAATATCTTTCTGAGATCGTTTTGACTTCACTTTTCTATCTATAATTTGCACTTTATAATTGAATTTGTGCGCATATTAATTGAAGCAGCATTTTGAGACTAAATCAAGCTGATAGTCAGATACATTTTGGTGAGAGATGGCAGACCTTATTCCTACATTTTCAGACTTAAGTCTTTACGACAAGCCTGAGTCTCAAGCTTCCAGGTATCAAAACTTGGTGCATGAATACAAAGACGTGTTTCAGGGGGCTCCAGAGTTCATTGCTAGAGCCCCAGGAAGAGTTAATCTTATCGGTGATCACGTAGATTACTGTTATTTCTCTGTTTTGCCAATGGCCATAGAATATGACGTGATTGAAGCAATTGGGAAATCCAGTGATTCAAAAGGTCATTTCATTCATCTTGCCAATACTGATAAGCGCTTTACCCCTGAAACAATTGAATTGCCCAAAGATGGCTCTATTATAGTTATTGACAAGGAATCACATTCATGGACGAATTACTACAGATGCTCATTGATAGTGGCTCAGAAATATCTTTGGGAGCGGTTTCCAAGCACCAAAGGCCAATGCTTAAAGAGTATAAATGTTGTTATTGATGGAACAGTTCCAACTGGAGGGGGACTATCATCTTCGGCTGCTCTTTGTGTGGCTTCAACGCTAGGAATATTGAAAGCAAATGGCGTGGAAAACATTACAAAGAAGGATTTGACTCGCATCACTGTTGTTTCTGAGCACTACGTGGGATTAAATAACGGAGGAATGGATCAATGTGCTTCTGTCTGTGGTGAAAAAGGCAAGGTTCTTTTCATAGAGTTTCAACCAGAATTGAGAGCAACTCCTTACTCAATCCCTGAGATCCATCCTCCACTTAAGCCATTATCATTTTTAATTACCAATACACTTGTTGAATCGAACAAAAATGAATCTGCACCTGTCAATTACAACCTCAGAGTGGTTGAAATGGCAATCGGTGCAGAATTTTTGGCACGCCTCAATGGTATTACTTTGCCAAAAAATTCAAATCTTAATACGGGTACATTGAGGGGGTTTATGGATACCTATTTTGTTGAAAAGAGGCATCTTTCTAGGTGGAATGGCAGAGACATTAGACTGGGAATACAGCGTTTGCAAGAATTATCTCAAAAGATTGAAACATGGTTCACTGATTCTCAAAAAATAGGCTTCACTACAGAAGAGGCGGCCGACAGACTTGGATTATCAAAGGATGAGTTCACTGAAAAGTATTTGACGACATTCCCTGTTAAATACGAGAAATTGAAGATTTATCAAAGAACAAAGCATGTTTTTGATGAGGCTAGACGTGTTCTTGAAACTCTACGCTTATTCACTGATTCTAATGCCTCGGAAAATTCCTCAAACTTTCTTAAACGTTTTGGAGAAATTATGGATCAGTCCCAGCTTTCTTTAAAGACTCTTCTAATGAACTCGACCGATGAATGCGATGAACTTTGCAGAATAGCAAGAAAAAATGGGTCATTAGGATCAAGAATTACTGGTGCAGGTTGGGGTGGTTCTTTGGTTCATTTCACGACTGAGGACAAATTGGATGGGCTCATTAATGCTTTAGTAGAGCAATATTATAAGAAGCATTTTCCAAACATTACTGAAGAAGAGATATCGCATGCAGTTGTAGTTACGAAGCCCGCAGTTGGAAGTTGTATTGTGAATCAGATTGAATTTTAAAGAATCATGCAGGTTTTTATTTTGATTATGGTTAATGACTTTCTAAATACATTTTACTTTTAAATGCGGATCATTTTTAAAAAATACGTTAGTCACACTATGTATGTAAAAGCAGCACACATCAAATCAAATTTAAACCACAAGCACTACTTTCTTTGTGAGTAATGCGTTTCTGAATCCAACTGTTGAAGTTTTGCAGCGGCCTGTTCACTTGTCAAATCTCTTTGAGGTTCGGCAAGCATTTCAAAACCAACACAGAACTTCTTAACAGTAGCTGACCTTAGTAATGGTGGATAGAAATGAGCGTGGAACCAAGAACAATCCAATTCATCCTCAGAACCAAAAAATGGAGCCTGATGGAGACCAGCTGAATATGGGAAAGAAGTCTCGAAAAGATTGTCATACTTGACCGTTAATTTCTTCAAAATAGAAGCTAGATCTTCTTTATGCTTTTCATCGAAATCTTCCAAAGATCTGAGATGTTCCTTGGCAATTAAAAGAGTTTCAAATGGCCATAATGCCCAATAAGGGACAACGACGATAAAAGAATCGTTCTCTAGAACAATTCTAACCTTCTCCAACTGCTCAAGTCTTATATAATCAGCAAACAGGTGTGTACCATTTTCAGCCTTGTATTTGATAAGATTGGACAATTCCCGTGATATTTCTGTCGGGATCGTGTCCAAACACCAACTCTGACAATGCGGGTGAGGATTCGAACAACCCATAGCAGCACCTTTATTTTCGAAAATTTGGACATATTTGTATGGTTTGCCTTCTTCGAAATGCTGCCTTTTTAGATCCGTGTAAAGACCCAACCAGGCATTAATCACCCCCACTATCTCGTTTACTGTCAATAATGGCATGGTGAGTGCGTGATTTGGAGAAAAGCAAATAACAAAGCATTTACCTCTGACTCCCTTGGTTATAAGAAGTCGTTTTCTGAGCTTCTTTTCCTCTTCACTTTTACCCTCTGAATCTTCATCAACGTAGTCAGGTTGGTCCAACTTCACTGCAGAAAAGTCATTTGGAAAAATAAACGTGGCACTGTATTTAGGATTGATTGCGTTTCCAACAGCCCTCTTATTTCCTGGGCAAAGATAGCATCCAGGTTCGTAAGTGTTTTTTTTCTCGGCACCGGCATTTTCCTTTGCACCAAGCCATGGTCTCTTGGCCCTATGGGGAGAGCAAAGAACGTAAGTTCCTGTTAATGGATTAAATCTTCTATGAGAGCAATCTGTAAGATCAAAGTGAGACATTTGTTGATATTTTCACTGTTTGGCCTTATCCTTATGCCGTTCTTTCGATTATTTTAGCAGGCTTGAGTTCAGATAACTGATTTAGCGAATATATGGAACTTTCAGGGTTTAAATTTAAACATCAAATGCGGGGAAATGTGTGGGTGAATCTTCGCGGCGGTACTAAAATCAAACCGACGCATTTCCAATAGTGAAAGATCTCTCGGTAAGGAGACATATTAACTAATAGCGGATTCCTCTGATCCACTGGAACTGAATACAGCAATTTTTCAATTCATTCAATTCTTCGGTGATAAGTTGTACGTACAAATGAAAACGTAAACGGAGAAAAGATCAACAGTTGAGCTTTTCCACAAGCCCGAAGTGCCGTTTCATGTGCTTATTGTTACACAAAAAATCTGTTCATTTATCCACAGTTTATCCTGTGCTTACAAAACAATTTCTTCAATGCTTGAGGATTTTAATGATATAATTGTCATGCATGACCCCATGACGAGTGATTAATGCGGGCTCTGCATATGCAATAGCAAAAATTTCTTCCTGAACAAATTGAATACCCCCGGAAAAAGTTCTAGTTTCTTATTCGATTGCCATTCAACTAGGCTAATTAATTTTATTTTCCGTTTTCCTTTATTTTTCTTTTTTGTAACGTTGCCCTGTTGTCTTGTTAAGAAAATACAATATATTCTCTAACGATTTCACTAACTTTTTTTTTTGACATTACGAGCTATAGTTTAATAGATTAGTTCTTCCGAAACCGGACTCTCCGGGAACTTGTGACAAAAATTTCAAGCAGCCTAGCAACCACCAAATAATTGTTTGTCTTAATGATTTTAAAGCTATTGTGAAACCCCAGAACTATGTATTAATCTATTGATCAGAGCTTTACTTCACAGTGCCTTTGAAACATTTTGATGCGGAGATGCGCGTTTCTTATTATCTCTCGTTTTTGATAAAGCAAATGCTCCCAGCTCGCGGCATGTTCCTAATTAAGAAAGAAAAAGAGATTAATCCGGGGTAGCAGTTCTGGACATGTATGATTTTATCTTTTTTTTTGTTCTTGTTCTTCACCGTTATATTTCCATGAGGTATATCATGCAAACTATGCTTTAAAGTCTAGCCACCCGGTACAACTTTACAGTTTATCCGTACCGGTTGCATTACAAGGTTGACATAGCTTTACGTGAGGAATTCTATTTATCTCTTTGTATAAAAGGGAGGCATATTCTGTTGTTAAATATTTCAAAACAAACGAGCAATTTGCACCATTAAATACTAGATAGCTTTCTAACAGTGTGATATAGAAGGTTACTGATAAATATTTACGATGGGCTACGAAAAGAAGCTTGTTGGGGTCGCCGAAAAGGTGAAGAAATTCCTAGATTACTTCCCAACCTTGTACAATGTGTATTTGGTTTGTTGTATTTCCACCATATCAGGTATGATGTTTGGTGTCGATATTTCTTCAATTTCTGCTTTCATTGGCACTGATCAATACAAAAACTACTTTAACAATCCGGGTTCTGCTATTCAGGGTTTCATTACCTCTGCTATGGCTCTTGGATCTTTCTTTGGCTCTTTGGCCTGTTCCTTCGTTTCCGAACCTTTGGGAAGAAGAATTTCTCTAACATTTTGTGCATTCTTCTGGTGTGTTGGTGCAGCTATCCAATCATCTTCGCAGAATAGGGCCCAGTTGATTATTGGTCGTTTTATTTCTGGATTTGGTGTTGGCTTTGGTTCAACAGTTGCTCCCGTCTATGGTTCTGAGTTGGCACCAAGGAGAATCAGGGGTTTTATTGGAGGCTTATTCCAGTTTTCTGTGACTGTGGGTATTTTGATCATGTTTTACATTTCTTATGGACTTCACTTCATTAATGGTGTTGGCTCCTTTAGGATTGCATGGGGTATCCAGATTATCTTTGGTCTTGTATTGTTCTTTGGTGTTTTCCTTCTTCCAGAATCACCAAGATGGCTTGCAAAACATGGCTATTGGGATGAGGCAGAAGATGTTGTTGCTAAGATACAGGCGCATGGTGATAAAACCAATCCAGATGTTCAGATAGAGGTTTCCGAGATTAAGGAACAAATTATGATTGATGAGGCTTCCAAGAGTGTGACATATGCTACCTTATTCAATAAGAAATATTGCCTTAGGACCATTACCGCCATCTTTGCTCAGATTTGGCAACAATTAACCGGTATGAACGTTATGATGTACTATATTGTCTACATTTTCCAGATGGCTGGTTATACTGGAAATAGTAATCTTATTGCTTCTTCCATTCAATATGTTTTGAACACTTGTATGACTGTTCCTGCCTTGTTCTTGTTGGATAAAGTTGGAAGAAGGCCAGTTCTTTTGACCGGTGCTGTTTTAATGATGATTTTCCAATTTTGTGTCGCCGGAATTTTAGGCGGATGTTCTAAACCTGTTAATTCCGTTGATGGTGACAGCACAGTCAAAATTGAAATTCCAAAGAGTAACTCTAGCGCTGCCAGAGCCGTTATTGCTATGTGCTACTTATTTGTGTGCTCTTTCGCTTGTACATGGGGTGTTGGTATTTGGCTATACTGCTCTGAAATCTGGGTGATAACGCAATTAGACAAAGAGGTGCCGCTCTTTCCACTGCAGCAAACTGGATCCTTAACTTTGCAATTGGTATGTACACGCCTTCTTCCTTTGAAAACATTACATGGAAGACCTACTGTATCTACGCAACATTCTGTGCCTGCATGTTTATTCACGTTCTTTTCTACTTCCCAGAAACAAAGGGAAAACGTTTAGAAGAAGTCGCTCAGATGTGGGATGAGCACGTTCCTGCATGGAAATCTGCTTCATGGAAACCTGCTGTTCCTATTGCCACCGATAAAATTTTGGAAAAGAAACTCTCTGTTCAGCATGTCGAAGACAACGATAACTCAACCGAGGATGATCATTCGATGTCAAATTCGGAGAAGGCAGTACAAATTGCATGAATCAATGTTAATGCACACGCTTCAGCTTTATTAAGTGATGAATAATTGTTATTTTTTTACTCATTTTGATGAACTTTTACTTTTCAAGGAAATTAATGCTTATGGTTATTATTTGTATTTATGAATATAGAAGTTGTATTATGCTTCTTTTTTTATTGAGTTTGATAGATGCTCAAGTTGTTTGAGGTATCCGATAATAATGAGAATAAATATCAATATTTTATGTGACAAGTATATGTTCTGTAGGTGTGTGCTTTTCTGGACCAGGCTAGCTTGTTTTGTTGACCCGCTTTTTAAATTGAAGCACGAATAAGGAAATTTTGTAAAATCAAAGTCAGATTCAATAATCTTGCAATGGATTAGTCACCTCCATATAAAACTACCCTGCCTTTATATATATACTCGAGAATAACGAAGGATTAAAGGTGTTTAAGTATGCGCATTTTTCCTTTTAGTTATCTCTTTGTACTTTCTTCTTCACCTCTTTTACTTTGCATATTTTTGCTTCTTGAGCTTTAAAAAACTCAAAATACTTTAAACTGGGCTTCATAAAGTACACACCTGAAGCAAATTAAAGAGATATTACAAATCTCATAATTGTTCAAGAGGAAAATATTGCTTACAAATTTAACATGGATTCCTCTGGAGATTCTTATGAAGTTGTCGATTTGTTTACAACAAGCACGCATCGTTTGAAGCGCCCTTTTATCGAACATAATAATCCTCGGTTTATTCAATTTAGAATGCAAAATTAACCTTTAATTAATACTCTAATATATATAATTCTAGTCTAACCCAAATTGTATGGATTTTTAATTCTTATCCTTGCACCATTCTTAAAGAAATAGAAAGGAATTGGAAGCATGCCGATTGATATGAATCCGATCACACTTGCACCCCAATGAACCCCCAAATTAGTAAACAACTGCTTAGCAAATAACGGAAAAGTTGCGGCAAAAATTGAACGTAGAAAAGTGTTGGCAGCGATAGCTGATGCCGCATAATGTGGAAAGCAGTCAACCAAGTAGTTGAGACAACCCTGAAAGATTGTGATATATCCGGTGCCCATAAATGCCACACCAATGCAGGGAACAATCCAATGGATTGATTTCCAACTGCTCCAGCCAAAAATGAAAATTCCAATAGGCATAAGCCATTGAGTAATCATCATGATTGGAAGTCTCTCCTCTGGTAATGCTTTTCCGTCATGCTTATCGATATAATCGCCATACTTCTTACTCCAAAACATATTTACACCGTTTCCAATTAGCACACCCATGAAAAATGGAATGTTAGGCAACGTTGCCACAGTGCCTGTCCATCCATAGCAAAGATTAAATGCCACGGGGACGTTGGTGATCATAAGATAGAAAAGGCCAAAGACATAACTGGCATATAATGCCATTAGAAAAACAATCGGGGTTAAAAGCATAGCAAACGGTCTAAAGAAATGAACATGGATGAGTTCGGTAAGACTGAATGTCCATGTATCATGCTTTGAATGCAATTTCCACGAGCGCTCCGAAAGACGAAGTTTTCTAGCCAATTTTGATTCCACCACCGGTCTATAGGTTTCTTTAACTACTCCAAAACTAATTAGAAACCATGCCAATTCTGCTAGTCCACACAACCACTGTGGAATTCTCCAACCCTGAGCACTTGAATTGCTGTGAATAAGGAGGGATCCGATTGTTGGTCCCAATAATGCACCTGCAGAAACTAAACAAGCATAAAATGCAAGTGCCCCTCCTCTTGCCTGAGGCGTCCACAAATCTGACATCACACCTCCAGACGAAACAATCGGAGCCCCAGCAAATAGGCCGGACAAAAATCTGGTTACCATGATACTTGGCACATTGTATGAAACGGATGTCACTAGCGAAAAAACACCGGAAATCAAAAGTGGCACCAGAACGCCCATCTTTCGACCATACATTTCGGAAATAGGTGCAAAAACCATTGGGCCAACGGCAATTCCGAGCACGTACAATGTTGTGGCGAGCATGCTGCACTCATGGCCAATATTATAAAGATAAGACATGTCCGAAATAAAGTAGTCAGATGACATGGTTGTGGAATTTAGTTGCGCTAAGAATGTTGTCACGGCATACAAAACTGTATATTGTATCCTTTCTTTAAATGGCCAGTTTTGTGGGTTTAGGCTGCTGGACTTTGTTAAACTGATAAGTCCATTATCATCAACTTCATAATCTTCTGTACTAAAGCCATCTGAGGAGTTATCTGAATCTTGTGAGCAGGTGTCTGAAACATCGGAGTCGAAATGAGTTGATGTCACATGAAGTTCGTTACCGCGTGAAGGCTTCTTTCTAACTTGTTTTTCCATTCTGTATTTGCATTAATCACCGGTCTCACAAAGTCGCATGTATTAATCCAAGCTATATTGTGGTCATTACACGAATGCCAACATCTATTTCTCCATATTTTAAACTAGGCAGAAGCAGCTTTCTTCCATTTTACCTTGTCAGAACATGCTGCTTATATATAAAAGCGGTGAAAAAGGAGTCATCGAAGTATCACAATCATGATTACAATGTAATATCCAAAACAAAGAGAATAAAAAGATGCACTAAACGGTTGGACATCACAACAATGGGCTCAGTCCCGATTTCATTCTGTTTTACTTCCTCTTTGGGTTTCGTGGTCTAAGCTATGGCGATTTTTTCTCCCGAAAAAGATACCAAAAATAAGCTATTCCGCTGTCGGAAGAAGCCGCGCTGTTTTCCGACTGTCGTATTTAAGACATAAACAGGATGTATTTTCTAATATTCCCGGATCCTCCGACATCGCAAAAACTGAGCCATAAATTTAAAAGTAATGCATTTGCCGTATTTGTTTCTTTCAATTATTAATAGTTTCATATATTTTCGTTCAAAAGGATTTTTTCGATAAATACTTTAAAGTCCGCTCTCTGTATAATACGTCATATGTGGATTGATAAGCATGTGGCTTTTTGCTTCCGACACCGGGGTTTCTGGACCCGGAACAAGAAAAAATTTTCCCTGAGCCTCAGACAATATCTGAATTCTCGGACCGGTCGTTTATGCGCCACAACCGAAAAAATTTTTTCCTCCTAGTGACACGTTTTAGGAAATCTATATTAGATAGTATATCTACGTATTCAGTAGATACCTTAAATGATAAAGGAGCACACCCGAGAACGGAATAAATGGGGATATCAAAATCGGATTTCGATTCAAACTTAATTTTCAATCTTATCCATGCACATCGCTTTGGACATCCACCTCATGAAGGGCCTACTTTTAGCTTTGAGGGTGGCTCATTATACATCTTTACACCATATATGAGATTCATCTGGGTATAATCTCTTTGATTTATAAAGCTAACGTGATTTAATCGTTGTGTTGACATTATAAGCCCATGAAAATCATCTGAATACGTATGAAGTGTGCAACAACTTGAAATATGGTCACAAGGAAGTACTGCCGTTAGGTGATCCTTGTTAGCCTACCTTTTTTATTTTTTTTCGAACGTGTCATTCCAAATGGATTCATATATCCTATATCCGCGGACACCAACTTTAGGTCCTATATCCGCGCGACACCAATTTTAGGTCCTATGTCCGCTATAAATTTCCAACAAACAAAAACCAAACTTAAAGTGTGGTATCTATCATTTAGTAGTTACCTTCTAATTATACTATAAAATAGGGCAATTTCTCTTCGAATGGTGCCTTCATTTAGGGCATTTCGTTCGTTACTTGCTGTTCTCCACCATGAGTCAAAGCTTTAAAAGCAAACAAAAGATGTCTACGACCATTGACACGATCGAAGTGGATAACGAAGCAAAGGGTGAAAATAACAACTCCAATCATCAAAAATTTAAGGAAAGTGATGCTGGAGATGGCACGAAAAGAGAAGATCACGTACTTCATGGCACAAAGCTTTGGCTTTGTGCATCCTCATTACTTATGTGTTTATTCTTGGTGTCGCTCGATCAGATGATTACCATGGCAGTGCTAACCACCATATCTGAACATTTCAATGAATTCAATAAGTTCACCTGGATCACAGCAGCATTTATGATGCCCTTGGGTTGTCTTTCGCAGTTTTGGGCAAGGTTATCCATTAGTTTCGGCCGTAAATGGGTGATGCTTATTGGAGTTGCATTGTTTGAGATTGGTTCTTTAGTGGCTGGAATTGCCAGTAGTATGAATATGTTTATTGGCGGTAGAGCTATACAAGGTGCTGGAGGTTCATGTATTCAAAGTCTTACGATGATTATTGTCACGGAAATTACAACAATAGATAATAGAGCACAACTACTCGCTTGCGTGAGTATAGTTTTTATAGTGGCCTCTGTTTTGGGACCTTTGATAGGCGGAGTATTTGGAACAAACGTTTCATGGAGGTGGTGCTTTTATATCAACCTTTGTTTTGGAGCCGTGATTGTGCCATTGTTTTACTTGAGTTACAAGCCAACGCCTCCAAAGGGCACGTTCAAAAGTAAGATGAAAACTATCGATCTTCTAGATAATTTTTTGCTAGTTGCAGGATTTGTCTTGGTTCTTATCGCAATATCTTTCGGCCAAACTGATAGCAAATGGGGCACTGCCAAAACCATAAGTTGCTTTGTGATAGGTGGTATAATCATCATAATCTTCTGTTACTACAACTTCACATATTGCAAGTATCCAGTTATTCCGAAGAATATTATGTTCAACAAACACATTTTTTCCGCATTCATGACGTATTCATTTAGTTATTCCGTTTTGATGGTTATGGCTCAATTTCTTTGTATGTATGCCGAGACTGTTCTTGGGCATAATCCTCTTCATACCGGATTTTTCATCATACCTTGTGCCATTGCAACATGCGGTGCTTCGGTTTTAAACGCTTTTTTGATTAAAAAAACGAGATACATTAAACCATTTTGCATTTTTGGAGCAATCATTCTTCCAATTTCCCCAGGACTTTGTCAACTTTTAAAGGTTAAAGAACATTTAGGATTAATCATTGGTCTTGAAATTATCCTAGGGGTGGGAGATGGATTTAACTTTCAAGGTCCAATCCTAAGTGCAAATATTCATGCACCAAAAGATGCTGGTTCGACAATTTTGACCACCGCCCTCCTTAATTTTGGTAGAAGTACAATGACGGCTTTCTTCTCCGAAATCGGAAGTGCTATTTACTCTGCGTGCCTAAAATCAAGTATCAAAGAAATTGCTCCTTATATTCACGAAACTATTATACCTTTACAAACTATTCTTTTAGAACCACAGCTTTTACAAAAGCTTGACGCGCACGATAAGCAGCTCATTTTAGAAAAGGTAACCGATGCATTAAAGAATGTGTTTTGGTTTTGTACCGCACTTGCTTGCGTTTCTTTAGTTTCTGCTATATTATTGCCTTCAGCAAGGGTTCCACCAAGTGAAGAAGTGGAGAAGTAGTTCAAACTTGAATTAATTTCGTCGTTTTTTTTTCCTTTTTTCCGGTATTCATTTTCTTACTCATGTATTATTTTATTCCATTTAATTTTATATAATCTGCTGCTAGGTTTCAAAACGCAAAATCATTTTTGAAAAGTGAATCAATCCAAACGTCTTCAGTAATAATGGAATCGAGAATATTATCGTCCAAATCATGCATCTCGAAGTTCCTAATTAGACCATCGTTATAAACGCCAGAAATCATCTCATTCTCCACCTTCTGTTTAGCCCAGAGTATAATTTCTTTTTTGTCGATTTTCTTCAACGGTGTAGTTGCCTTCCTTGCTTCGATTTCCCTAATAACATATATCCACATCAAGAGAAATTTCAAGCACGCCATCCCGTCTAAACTTTCCCTCATGACTTGACTCTCTTCAGCGTTCTTGTAGAACAATGATGAAAAACTCATTAATTGAGAAGAGGATAAAAGTTTACACACCAATGAATCCAAGAACTCCCGGCTCTTGTTTGTATATTTGTAAAATAGAGAATCTTCTAATATTTGTAAATCCACTTCCCCTTGGAAAGCTGACCCATCGCTACTTGATATGTAGTCATTAAGTGGGTTATCACCATCTATGTCGGTAATAATATGAGCACTTTTGTTCATTTTTCCAAAGAGGTATGTGAACCAAATGGTAAATGATTGGTTGCAGCTAGCCATGCAGAATCGCCTTAAGAATAGTGAGTATCTTGGATCAGATGTGGCAAAAACCGTTCTTCCAGAAAAGAAATTCTGAATATGCCATACAACTGCAGCAGAGAGAAATGTTGACTGCCTAAAAGACGTCTCGCAAATTTTCGACAAGATTTTGGAATCTTCTGTCTTCAGCTCATTTTTTGTGAGGGATTTTTGAAGTTCAGCAGCCCCCATAATTATCATCCGATAAAGACTCTCAAGAACGTGCAAAAGAAAGATTTTAAGTTTAAACAGAATGCACAAACCGCTCAAATTGAAATCAGGAACCTGTCCCTCTTCACACGTAAATATTTTACACGGCAAATCATGGCAAAGCTCCTGAATGTCGCTTATTAATGTGTTCACCATATTCAAGCTTATTGGCTCGATACTGTTCACCGTTAAAGATGTTTGTCTAATAAGTTTGAATCCCCGAATAAGCAACCTTTCTAAAGTGTTATCTGTTGTAGTTTGATAGAGTGCACAAAATTTTGAATTTATAGAAAGTGGCGTTCCTAGAGCTAGAGAATATATTGCATCTTGCAGTAGCACTAAATTCCATATGTGCTTTTTTTCTGTCGTGTTAATTGAAATAAATAGATCTGAATTGGCGGAATCAGTGGGCACAATCCTAATAGCTGCGGATGATTCTAAATGTAGTCCCAATTGGTAGCACAGGTTTAGTAAAATATGGAAGAATGGATATGAGTCTGCCCATTCATTATCATGCTCAATACTGTCATATTCGAATAGACCACTCTTAATCACAATGAGTGCCAACAATGACATTATATTTCTATTTTTATTAAGATCTGAAGCAATTAGTAATTGTATCGATAATTGCCTTAGATCTTTAATGGAAGTAGTCATAATTGGTGGTTGTTCAATGGCAAGAGAATATCGTCGAAAAAGAGTTACAAGATACACGACAGAGAAAATAGCAGCCATTGAACCAAAAAAATATGGTTCTTTGGTATGGTATTTAAAGCTTGCCGAACTGTTTGAAGAAGGCGGATTTAACAGTGCAGAAAAAGCTTTCTTCAACTTGGATGTTGGTATGGCGTCAAGAAATACCAACTCGTTTAAATTTGTCCCAAACCATTCAAGACAATCTTTAAAAGCATAATAATCAGAGCAAATAGCAGCCTCTGCCTTTTGAAGGATCTCATCCTTGTTGGATCCTATGTTCACAATTGAAAGTCGTGTTTCGTTTGTAAGGTTAGAACTTATAAGCGTTTCCCGTTCCTTATTCAAGCCAATATTCCAACGTGAGAATTGCTCAAGAATATGCTCTGAGAAAATTGTTGACAAACTTGAGGCAGGACCATAAAATGTAGAATTTGATCGCCCTCTTTCCAATGATATCTTCTTCAGAGTGGGGATCTTCACATCTAAAAGTGAGTTCGTTGGTCGGGTTGATTTGTGTTCCCGTTTCACATTAACCTCCGGATGTGCTATTTGTCTCTTTAGCAAATTAATTTGCGACTGTAATTCTGCGATAAGAGAATTTTGTGCTGTCACGCCATGTGTTTCTATAGAAGTTAATTCTGGCTTTTTGTTTGCTTCAAGATACTCACAATCGGTTCCAAGACGAGCACATCTTGAGCATGGATGCCCACGATCACATTTTGACCTTCTTTTCCGACATTGAATACACACGACAAATTTTCTGTTTCTTTTTCTTTTTTGCATAAGTAATGCGTAAATTATGGCGGAGTCTTAGAAGGTAATACGGTTGGGGAGTAGTTTGATAAAAGCTGAAGTAAACATGCCAACCCAAATTAACGTACGGTTTACAGTATTTGGTGTACGGGTGTGTAATTGTAATTGTATAAATTCACGGTTAGTTTATGTTTATATAGGTATTTAAGTGTATACTACTGCTCATCTTTCCCTGTTCATAGGATATTCCTTGATAAATAAGCAGAAACCCAAAGAAATTATCTCAAGTAGCACTGTAACATAAAAACTTATGTGGAGGACGTTATTATAGATCATCCTAGCAATTGAAGCAATTTCTAAAGGAAGCTTGTCGATATATTTGACAGATGTGACAATTTTGTGAGCAATCTGCGTTCCATCAGGAAAATTAGACAATGCTGCAGGAAGTTTCTTCTGTAAGTAGTGAGTGTTGATACTTGCAGTCAACGAAACACCAAAAGTACTACCAAAACTTCTGAACAAATAGCTGACTGATGTAGCTTTAGCCTGTTGTGATCTCTTGACTGCAGAAATAAGAGCAATCAAGGTAGCGCTTAAAATCAGACCATGACCCAAACCAGCAGGGAAAAGATATGCAAGATATTGCCATGACTCCGTTTGGGTGCCAAAGCTAGCAATTAAAGAGCAACCTAACAACTCAAACAAGACACCAGAAATTGCAACCCAGTAATACTTCTGGGTTGCCTGAATGACGAAACCAGCCGTCATCGAACCGGTGCACATACCAATAATATGGGCAATTAATCTGGAACCTGCTTTCTTGGCAGTCTCGCACCTGACAACTTGCAAAAAGAGGGGAACATTGAAAGTAATGGACATGGCGGCCATGTAACCAAACAAGTTTGTTAGGCCACACATGAGAGGGTTTCTTGAAGTGATAACTTCCAAGAGAACAATAGGATTCTCCACGGTAGCTTCTGTACGGAAAAACAACACAAATAAGCCAAAGGATCCAATTAATGGAAGATAAACACGAGGAGAGCCCCATGCGTATTCGGTTCCTGCCGATTGAAGAACAAGCATCAAAATTGTAACAGCGGCAATCAAAGAAGTGGAGCCAACAAAATCAAGATCAGATATATGACCCTTCTTGTGTGGTTTAGGAAGTGAAACCCAAAACATAATCACGAGCATGGAGACAAGAGTAATCGGACACTGGACAAGAAAAGACCATCTCCATCCAATGGTATCTGCAAAGTAACCACCTAAAGGTGCACCGACGACTTGTCCCACACCATAAACAAGGTTTGCAAAGCCATTATATGTAGATCTTTTGCTCAACGGAACAAGATCACTGACGACAATGGAGCTGAGTGTTCCAAGTCCCGCACCACCTATTCCGGCCACAATTCTGGAAACGATTAACTGGGAAAATGTGGAAGAGATGCTGCATCCAAAAGATCCAATTAAGAAGAACGCATTGGCAAAAGTGAGAGCAGTCTTCCGGCCAAATGTATCACTAAGACCACCATACAACGGTTGAAGTGCCGTGGATGAAAGTAAGTAGGAGGTTGCGACCCATGAAGCTTGATCCGATGCATTGAACTCGGAACCTATTGTGGCATAAGTTGAGGCAATAATGGTCGAGTCTAATGCCGAAAGAAATGCACCACACCATAAGGATGGGATAACTTTCCATACGGATTCATGAAATCCATCATCATTATCTTCATCCGAACTTGAACTTGAACTGTTGCTTTGCTCATAACTGACTTCAATCTGGCTTCTTTTTGAACCTTGGGAATGTGTTTCCGTTTCTGCAAGTAACGGTGTCCTTTCTTGACTTCGATCTGTGCTTTCCGGTGCTCGCATACTGCTATTTGACACTCCTGAATAATTATTGTTAACTATGAATATGTAATAACCAAGGCTATTCCCGCCCTCTTGCAATGAAAGTTGAGTTCAACGCGAGACGAAACGATGTTTAAGTTTCCTTCGAAAGAGCATCCATGTATTGTAATCAATATATAATGGTGAACATCGCCTATATATTTGAATATCCAGAATGGATGAGAAATTTTTGGTCCACTATATGAATACTCATCAAATTTATGATCTTATCCCTGTTTGATTGTCTGGTATGGGAAGTTGTACATTATGGAACAACGAGTCTTCCAATTAAAGAATTGAGGCATTCTAATTCTAGGACAAAAAAGTATCCCAATCAGGTAGTTACTCAATTCGTACGTCTGACTTAACTAAATGATTGTTTCCGTGATTTCTTTTTTCTTTGTTCAAGTTTTTTTTAATCTTTTTCAAGATCTTTATTATCTTAAAGCTGTACGATAGTTTTCCCTGTTTTACTCTGCTTCTGGCTATTTCCCTTATGTATTTCCCATAACCCACTATTGTTTAATCATTCACAGTACCAATTGGGAATATTGGAGAAATGTATGGTGGGTAGTCTGAAATGGTCACCAATGTGACCTTAGACACTTTCTTTTAAATAGAGTGTTTCTTGAAAAAGACATATCGGAAGTACATATCGGTAAAACCAGCTTATTGAGTTCACAACAGAGATCACATCATTTGCAAATCAACAGCAGCAATGACACTCTTTTCTCATGGTAGTATAGCTCTCCCTGTCACAGAGGGTAAAAGAATCAATCCTGCTTGGTTTTTTGTTGCTTTTGCAATCATACTTCTTTTCACTACATTCAGGCAGTTCGTTCACAGACCTGAGCCAACACCAGGAATCTGTCAATACAACAATATAAGGCCACATTACTATCCAAATGAGCATAGAATAAACGGCAGATATAAGTTATTTAATCCGGATGACATCTTGCTTGAAAATGCTACTATAATAGATGGTGACGGTACTGTTTTGCACAGTATGGATTTATATCTATCGAAGGGTACAATTATCGATATTGGTCATGGACTCGGCAGAATTTATTCAAAAAATGTTACCTCAGTTTCCTTAGATGGAAGATTCGTTACGCCAGGTTTGGTTGATATGCATTCTCATTTTGGAACCAGACCTCAACCACAATTATATTCGACTGAAGATACAAACGAGTTCACCAATCCTGTTACTCCATATGTTCGTGCAATTGATGGCATAGATCCCCAGGATCCTGACATGGATTCACTATTGGCTAGCGGTGTTACCACCCATTTAGTTCTTACCGGAAGTAGAAATCTAATCAGTGGTGAGTCTTATGCTATAAAAATGCATCATTCGCCTCATAACCAGGTTCAAGAATTATTGGTTCAGTATGACTTACCCGAAAAAATGGCCAGGAACAAACCGGTCAGGTGGATGAAGATGGCATATGGTGAGAATGAGAAAAACTGGAAGCTTCAACGTGGAGATGGTTATCCTGTCAGTAGAATGGGAGAGAATGCCGTGGTTAGAGGGGCCTTTGATGAGGCAAAGGAGCTTAAGGAAAAGCAGGATAAGTGGTGTGTTGATCCTGAATATCGAAAATTGAATAAGGAATACCCAAGCAATTTTAAGCTGAATAGTTTGGTGGATGTTCTTCGTGGTGACATTAATCTTAACATCCACGTCTATGAAACATACGATATGGAGGCATTACTACGTACTGCTGATGAATATCATTTCCAAATCAATGCATTTCACCATGCTCTTTCTTCTTGGGAGATTCCAGAACTTTTAAAGAGTCATAATACAACCATTGCCTTGTTTGCAGATAGTTGGGGCGAGAAAAAAGAGCAATATCAAGGTACTGTTTATCAGGCAAAATTATTGTCAGACGCAGGTATTGATGTTGCTATTAAGACCGATCATCCAGCATATCCTGGACAGGAGTTGTTGTATTATGCTCAAGTAGCACATAACTATGGTCTTTCGGCCGAAAAGACTATTGCCTCTGTTACTTCCATTCCTGCCAGATCTATTGGTTTGGGTCACAGAATTGGATACTTGAGGAAAGGCTATGATGCAGATATTGCTATTTGGAAAAACCACCCACTTACTCTTGGAACTCATCCAGTGGAAATGATTATTGATGGTGAGGTGAAGTTTAATTTCTCCAAAATAGACATGTATCCTCCAGAGACAAAACTGGATGTCAAGCAGAGAGAAAAGGTGTCCTCACCTGAAACATGCAAGGTTGGTTTGCGTGACTTTTTGGTTACTGGGGTGACACATTCACTTATTCCGGGCTTCGAAGAAGTTAACCACGAAAATCTTACTATCGCATTTGTGAATGGTGAAGCAAATGTCATTAATGACACTGCATCCATTTCTAGGTTACTTGAAAACGGTCTTCCTGTCTTCAGTCTGAAAGATGGTTATGTTGTTCCTGGTGCAATATCTGTTTCACCAAGTCTAGGACTCACAGAGATGGTTTTAGAGGAGGATACATCGGATGGAAGTGTTTCTGGTACCGAAATTATTGAAGCAGCGGATGGAATCCATATGGATGGATTGATGATTGAAAGGCTCAGAAGAGTTGGTGTTAGTAAAGCTGTGACGGCGCCTATCGGAAATTCCTTCCTAAAGGGAGTCAGTACCTACATCGATATGTCCAATCATGGAAGTTTGGATGACACGATTTTAAAGAGGGATGTTGCAATTCATTTTAACATCGGAAGAACTGCCAAAAAGGGATCAGACTCTTCTATTTCTTCCCAGTTCAAGCACTTAAGAGACTTTTTGATTAACAAGCCATTGAAATACAAAGATCTACCAATAGCGGTTCATACTCATAATGCTGAAATAATGAAGCACATTATCAGTATGAAAAGAAATGAGTTCCCAGAGGAGAAATTTGTTGTGGTGGGTGGTCAGGAGGCTTATCTAATTGCTGATGAATTGGCAGAAGTGCATATTCCAGTAATAGTAGCACCTTGGAGATGCACGGCCAAGTTTTGGGATAATAGGATGTGTTCTCCAAATGAGCCTTTGGAATCGAAGTCATCTTTACAAATTCTCCAAGATGCGGGTGTTAAATTTGCTTTGGGCCAAGAAGCAGACCCTATTGCAAGAAGAACTTACTGGGATGCCGGCTGGGCTGCAAGAACGATCAGAGGTTATGGTTTGAAAGAGGCTTCTGGTCTAATTTCGGCAAACATTGAGGAGATTTTCAACTTACCAAAAAATAATGATATCACTATATTTGAGCACGATCCATTTGACTATGGTTCATTCCTGGCCATTTCACTCGAACATGGAGAGGTGAGGCAATGTTTCCCTGAAGTAGAGGAGCCGAAAATTGGAGATGAATTGTTTCATTAAAGTATAATTTAGCGTTATTATTATTCTGTTCTATTTTTATTTTTATTTTACATATAAAACCTTTCTGTTGGTGGGTTATAAATATGACGCCAGTTCTTTTGAAATAAATTGTATGCGCCGGTTGGGTGCTTCCAAGATCCATGT
This sequence comes from Brettanomyces bruxellensis, assembly GCF_011074885.1. Lineage (NCBI taxonomy): Eukaryota > Fungi > Ascomycota > Pichiomycetes > Pichiales > Pichiaceae > Brettanomyces > Brettanomyces bruxellensis. Next base: position 99,377 of record NC_054686.1, read on the forward strand.
AATGTATTGACAAAACGTATAAAGAGCTTAAGAGAAAAGGAAGTTACAAACAACTTGCATTTTCCTCAAAGACAAAGCGATGTCTAGTATCGTGTACAAGGGCATTGTATTACATTCGAACTATAAGTATAACCTTTCCTATTTACCGTAATTGTTAGTTATACATCTTAGCTAAACAAATTTCTTGAACAAAAAAAATTCAAAGATTACAGATGCCTTTAATTTTGTCTGTCGTTCTCGTCAACATTCCTTAGAAGGTCATAGTAAAATGCAACACTATCGATATGTGCATTAAGTTCAACACGTTCGTCTATTGCATGAGCATTGAATCTGGCATTCTGTCTAATTGGCGTAAATCTGTAAAGATTTTTTGTTAAGGCCCAATAATGTTTGGTATCAGTATTTCCAGTCATAACACTTGGAGAAACGGTGACATCGGATGGAACTGCAGGATCTGCATCTGGATAAGAAACGAAATCTTCGAAAACATGTCTTATTGTTCCAGAAAGTATATTCCAGCTCTTATTATTAAGAGTCTTTGTAATTGGTGCAGGACCAAGTTCCTGCTCACTGTGAAGTTCAAAATATCCTGAAGGCAAAATTTCGGAAATCTTAGAATGTCTAAAGCCGGAAATTTCCTTGCCAGCAAAGTCCCTAACCGCCAATTTGTATTTCTCCGCAATGGCTGAAACCTTTGAAAGTATCTTGGCCTTAACCTCATCAGTCGATGAATCATAAGCAACACGGTGGTTGATCTTAACCGTAACATTTTCAGGTAAGGCATTAATTTTAAGTCCGCCATCTATAATATCCACAGCCTGGGACGTTGAAGCTAAATATCTGACATTAATGTCGTCATCCAACGTTTCGAGAACCCTGGTCTTTGCAGAACAGCTGCTGTCCAAGTGTGCAATACTATCTCTTAAAAGTGGATCCATTGTCCTACCGGACTTGGCTTCACATTTCAATTGAAAGTAAAAAGGATTATTCTCTGAAATCCTCAATGGGTATCTCTTTGTTTCTATCGTTTGAATAAGATCCGAAATGATACCAATCGAAGTGTGATCTGGAGGGACAGACGAATGACCCCCATTGGTAACCAAGCTGATAACTATGTCGACATATCCCTTTTCACCAGTTGCCGGTAAAGAAAATCTTGAACCATAAAGATCCTGAATTCCAAGACCCCCTTCGTCAATCAAAAATTCGATGCTATCCTCACCAAATCTCTTTAGAAGATATTCATTAATATGAGCAGCACCCTGTTCACCACTGCATTCTTCATCAAACCCGAAACCAATGATCAATGATCTCTCTGGTTTGAAGCCTTCTGATAGGAGTGCTTCAGCAGCTTCCATGATACCTATGAGGTTGTTACGACAATCACTTGATCCTCTTCCCCAAAGAAACTTGCCATCAAAATATCCTCCAAATGGACTGTGCTTCCAACGAGGAACCGTATCGTCCGGAACTGGAACGACATCCTGATGAGCTGTAAGCATCATAGGCTTTAGTGTTTCGTTTTTACCATGAAGAATAAAAACCAAGCCATGTGTGTTAACATGGACAAGTTCCGACTTCTTGGCCATAAGTGGAAAGGTTTTCATAAGATAGTCCTCGAACTTGAAAAAGACATCCCATCTTGAATCTTCCCCAACAGGTCCTAAATCGTCAAAACTTGGTGTGTAAAGTCTCACTGCATCCCTCCACACGCTCAATGAATGATTTTTGTACTCCGGCGTTCCAAATTGAGTAATTCCTGCGAATTGGGTGCTCTCCTCCGGAATAAGCTTTTCTGCTGTTGGGCATAAATCTTCTAATATCATCTGCGTATCAATTTCCTGGTTCGAGCTTGGCTTGCATCCACTGAAGACAGCGGTCGGCAAAAATTTGGCACCCAGTAAAGCCAAAGTAATGGCCCCTAGTACGACTGTCGATAATATCTTTCTTGATGTAGATGTTTTCTTGCTCGAGAGATCTAATTCCCCATCTTTCTTTAAGTCTCTATCTTCAATATCCTGAATCATGTTTGCGAATTAATAACAGCTGTTTCGGCGTTCTGCTATCAGTGTTTGTGTTCTTAACCTTGATGAAATAAGTAGGGCAATTTGTGTTGATTTATATGCCTAAAGTTGAGTAAGCTAGGGTGCCAGTACTAGTAGAAAATGTATATGCTTTTTTACTAGTAGGAATGAATTTGGTCATCACCTACATGGAGACGAAACTCAGAAAGGAAAAGTACGGGCATTTGAAAATGGTACTGGTTACTAACTGTAAAACTGAGCATTTGAGCAAAGTGGCCTCTTACTTTGGTGACGAAAGGGAAAAAAAAAATCTCAGACAATGTCTCGACAAGATTTTTGACAAGGCGGGATAACGAATAGAATTTCCGGTGGAATTGTTAACAGCTAGAGTTACTGTTTTTGGTAATTGCCATTTAAGGCAAGGCGGAATTCAACTTGACTATCGCCAAACATCGTACGGCTTTATCAGAACATTATTGTTCATTGTGTCTTTCTCAATGTTTATGAAGCAATGGAAAGTTACTCTCGTGTGTTGTGGTCACACATTGAAAAGAGTATGATCACATATTTTCTCTTTTTTCAATTTCCTCTTTCTATCACTAATCTTTAATTCTCAATTTCTTGAGTTTCCAATGGATAATCTCCAATTCACTCAGATGATTATTAACTTACATACGCACCCTTCATATTCCTACCTTGCCATTTCTTAGACTTTACTCGAGAGGGTCATCATTTTAAATGTAACTTAATTTTGTATAGTTAGCCTCAAATAAAAGAATGGAGTGGGAAAAGACTTTTACCTTACCGCCTGATGGTACAAGAGGAAACCTAATGAGAGTCACGATAGCGATTGGCTTAGTCTTTGCTCTTATCCATGTTTTTCTTCCATCCGATGCCTACCTTAAAAATTTGTTCAGTTCAAACAAAGTTTTCATAGATAGCCTCCCAAGGTCACAATCCTTATCCTCTACAAGATTCTCGGACGGACTGAGAAAATGCCGAAACAGATATATTTTCCCTCAAAAAATAGACCCTGAACACAGACAAGAAAATCCAAGGTATCATATATATACGAATGATACATCAACACTCGGTACAAACTTCTCGTTTGTGATTAAGAATGCCACAGTACTTGATGGGGACGGAATCCTCAGAGATGGACCTGCAGATGTGTATATCGATAAAGGAATGATTTATGGAGTTGTGGACAGTGGATCAAAAATATCACAATTCTTGATGGAGTCTGTTAAGCCACATGATATAATTGATGCTAAAGGAAAATATGTCACACCAGGATTGGTTGAAATGCATTCACATGTTGGTATCTGCACGCAGCCTGAGTTACGAGGAGTGAATGATATGTTTGAGTTAATGAACCCAACAACTCAATTTACAAAAACTTTGGATGCATTCAACATTGGTGATCCTGCAATCAAGCTTATAAGTTATGGAGGTGCAACGTCCTCATTAGTATTACCTAGTGCAAATCTTATATCAGGAGAGGGCTTCGTTTTTAAGATGCTGGTTCCACCATCAAGGTCAGTAGAAGAAATGCTTCTTCAATATGATCCAAACGATGTTAGTCCAAATCTTTCAGTTAATAGGCAGCGGTGGATGAAGATGGCCTGCGGAGAGAATCCTAAAAAAAGATTTGTTGCAAATCCATCAGCTCCAAAATCTAGGATGGGTCTAGGTTTCTTATTCAGAAGCACTATGGAAAAGGCCCAGCATCTGAAAGAAGAACAAGATTTATGGTGTGATGCAATCGAACAAGGTTTAACACCAAAAACTCCAAGCTTCCCTGAAAATTCCGAGTACGATCTTTTGGTTGAACTCCTTAGGGGAAAGGTTAGGACAAATTCCCACTGCTACGAGACGTTTGATATTGAAACTCTTTTCAGGCATGCCAGGGAATTTGGCTTTAACATTACTGCAGTTCATCATGCTTTAGATGCATATAAGATTCCAGAAATAATCAGAAGACAACCTGGAAATGTGAGTATTGTTACTTTTGCAACGGAATGGGGTTTCAAGAAGGAAGCGTTTCAAGGAAGTGTTTTCAGTCCAAAGATTTTGAATGATAATAACATAACCATTGCTCTGCATACGGATCATCCTGCAAATGGTGGCCAAGATTTGATTATTCAAGCACAAATAGCACATAGCTTTGGCCTTCCAGCTGATAAAGCATTTTCTGCTATTTCCGGAACAGCTGCAAAGATTCTTGGTTTAGATGACCGAATTGGATATCTTAGAAAAGGCTATGATGCAGATTTAGTCTTGTGGGATAGACATCCTCTGCAGGCAGGTTCAAGTCCACTCAAAGTTTATATTGATGGTGTTTCTGTTTTAAATGTACCAATCCCGGATGAAAATAAAGATGATGATCTCATTTCCTTACCAGGCTCCCTGGAGGACATTACTACTGATAAAAAAGCATTAAGGTGCCTTGAAGGATCTCAGGAATTTGTCGTGAAAGGAATAAAGCAGTCATTTTTAAAGTCGTTACCATCGGGGGCCTCTAATATAACAAAAGAAATGGTCGTCAAGGGTGGTGAAGTTCTTTGTTTCCAGCAAGACTGTTCTGAATTCTACAGCGCAATTCATTCCAACTGTACGAAAATAATAACCTTGAAGGATGGCTATGTTGTGCCGGCAGGAACTGCTCTTACTACAACTCATGGTATTACAGAAATGCCATCGGAACTTTCAACTGGAGATGGGGACGTTATGGATTTTGTGAATAACAACATTTTGGATGATTTCAGTGATCCAGAGAAAGTAGTTGCTGCAAAAAATGGTCTTCATCTTGAAAGTAAACATCTTAAATGGGCCCATAACTCCGGTGTTCTAAAGATAATCACACCTCCTTTGAGAAATGAGGGTAAAAAATTCTTAACTGGTATCAGTACAGCTTTCAGATCGGATGCAACCGATTTAAATGGAATTATTAAGGAAAATGTTGCCATACACTTTACAATAGGTGATTTAGGAAAGCAAATACTTTTGCCTACAGTTTCTTTACAAATCCAGACCCTAAGGAAACTTCTACTAGAGAATAAGGGCAAAGCAAATGCATATGGAGATGCATTCAGAGGTGAACTCCCCATTGCATTGCATACAAACAGTAAGGATGTAATCCTTCAACTTATAAAGCTTAAAAATGAACTTAAAACACCATACTTTATTATAGTTGGAGGTGTTGAAGCACATCTTGTCGGAAAGCAATTGGCGGAAAATGGTATCCCGGTAGTTTTAGAGCCTTGGAGATGCCAAAGAAAATATTGGGATGAAAGAAGATGTTTAACTGGATTACATGGAACCCCAACCGCTATTACTGCACTCAAGAAAGCGGGCGTGAAATTTGCGATTGCAGTCGATGAAGACAAGTTAGTGAGACTCCTTTACCAGGAAGCTACAATCGCAAAAGCAAGATCCGATATAACAAGTTATGAAGCTTTAAAAGCTATATCTTACGATGTTGAAGATATCTTTAAAATCAACGACTTTATTAACAGTTTAGATTTTCTCGTTACTGAAGGACATCCACTTACTTATGGATCTCAAATAGTTGCAATAGTGGAAAATGGTACACTAACTGACGTGTATCCAGATTTGGAACCTGAGTTCGAAGTATCGCCCACTTATTGACATTTAGCTGCATTTTGAATTCATGGGGTGATTGTTTATATATATTTTCTTTTCTTCTTATTTTATATCGTTACTATCAAATCGACTTTCTTTAGACTTTTGGTTGAGTAGACATTCCAAATCCCAAACCTCGTGGGAATCACGGAAATTTGAGGGGAGGTGGAGGCGAGAGAGGAAAACGTTGAAAAAATAGAAAGCAAGAACAATTAGAAGAAATTTTACCGTTCTGGTGTACCAATAATAGAAAAAGTATGCTTTTTCCTTGATAAGAGATCGTAGTGGTCCTATTTAAAATGTATATGTTGAGGAAAGATGGAGAAATTTCTGAGAGAAGACTTTATATGGTATGAAAATTATATTACTTTCGTTTTGTGTTACTTTATTTGCACCATAGGATTGCATTAGTTGGTAATCACATTTATTAAAATCAAAGTTGTGACGAGATCAATTAAATTACCATGCCTCGGTCTCGTGAGAGAAAGTTTAATGTGAGATTCTTTGACCAAACCAAAGAGACCATTTCAAAGCAAATTGGACATAATCACAAATCAAAACCAAAATTTCCTGGATTGCATGTTTCTTCCTTTGTGCGTGATGAATGGATAAAAAAGGGTAAGGTTCCGGTTAAAAATAAGAGCAGTATTACTTTTCATTCGCAGGATAGTGCTACGGACAAAGTGGAAGGTTGCAAAGAAAGCACATTCAAACTTACAAGCAAAGAAGTTGCGGATAATAAAGGTAAATCAATTAGTGATGCGGATGCTCAAAATCAAAATGAGACCCGAAATAAGGAATCAACACAACTATCACAAGCAAGTGGAAATAGTCGAGATCGGCTTGATATTAACAGCTTGGTAATCGATGCTCGTAATCCCCCAAGCAAGGGGAGTAAAAAGGAGGAAGTGGACGTTGCTGGAAAGAATGATAATAATGAAGTTGAAGATAACGATGATGAAGACAAATATCCTTCAATGGAACAGTTTCTGGATTATCCGTTTTCCGTTGAAGATACAAAGTTACTAGAGAAGGAGCTTTCTGGCCTTATTCAACCCGCAGAAAGTTATGGATTTTACGGCTTGGAGGAAAATAAAGATATATGGAATTCATCAGATGACAAGTACACATTTAATTTTGAACTGTCGAATCATAGTGCCGATGAAGATAGTACAGGTCATTCCCCAGATAAAGAGTCCAAGAATTTGGGGCTGAATATGTCGACGGGGTCCACAGTTTCATATCCACGGCCTCTTTCTGACACCCAGATATTTAGTTTGAATCCAGTTAATTTCTATAATGAGTTCAGATTAATTAATCACTATTGTCGGACGATGTGTTCTTTTTACAGTGTGAAGGACCCAGCGTGGAACTTTTACACGTATGTTTCTGATAGATTGACTTGTCGTTATGACCCATTAAAGTATGCTTTGCTTGCATGGTCTGCTCTTCATCTTTCTATCGTAGAAGAGTCGTCATTCTCTGTGGCTAACAAATATTACACTCTTTCTTTACGGGCAGTTATGGGGAATAACACTTTATTTCAGGGGGATGTGCCAATGGAGTTATTTCTTGTCACAGCATATTTCTTGGTTCACTTTGATATCATGGCCGGGACTAAGCATGCTTATCAAATATTAAGATACGTTTGGTCCACACTCAGAATAGGCCGCTTTTTTCAGAGTGGGCCTGGCCCTACTTTAAGTCCCTTTGGATATCAAATAGTGGTTTGGTTACTTTACTTGGATATCAGGTCTTCTCTATTTGTTGGAAATATCAGCTTTCCAGACTACATACTTAAGCAGGATCGGAATCCAAACATTGAATATTTGTCAACGTCAAATGTCTATGAGAAGCGCGCAATACTGAATATCTTCTCACGTTCCAGAAAGCTTCTAAGTGGTGCATATGGTGCAAAATATCCAAAGGAGTATTCAGAAGATGATGAAATCCAAGAGAAGATTTTAATTCTGATGGTCCGAAACATGATGATGTTTGGACGACTTATCCGACTTCGGAATTGGTTGAATCAATGTGGTAACTCCACGGAATTTGATGCGAACTCGCTTAAAAATGAGATAAGTAAACTGTATGATGACAATCAGAATTTATTAAAGTATTCAGGCAAATCAAGGATGTCATCTTTTCATGTCCTCATTGAGAATGCACTTATTTATTCCATTATCATATATTTCGATAGGATTTGCTATCCTGATATCAGAACAAGCAGCAAATGTCAGAAAGCTGCATCGGAGATACTTAAAATTGCTGTACAGTTGAAAAAATTACGATCGCATGGCACGCCTGGTTCCACGCAATGGCCATTTCCACTTTTCATTGCCGGAGTGGAAACTACAGATGTAATTTATCAGAAATGGATAATGGAAGAGTTGAAGGAGTGTGATGAAGAAGGGTGGGGACTACATTTGGGCAAAACGAGGCAATTGTTTAAGGCATGTATAGAGCGGCAAGCAGAGACTCATCGGAGGGTTGATATTGGTGAGATAATGGAAAGCGTAGTTGGCGTATTTGTTTTATAGATATGTTGTTAAATATTATCATTTTTAAAGTTTTTAGGTTACATTAGGTAAATTTTATATCTTAACAAAAGCGAACGCTTGCTCTCAAATTGTAAATAGACACCATAAAAAATAGCAATGTACTAAAGATGAGTACAAAGGAAATATATATATATATATATATATATATAAAAGAGCAGAAAGAACTGATCAGAGAAGAAGTTGCAGCCAGCTGCATTCAGTAAGTATATCTGAACCCTCTCTGTTGTCTATCAGTCAAATCAAGGAATTCTTCGTTTTCTAAAGCCTCCTTTCCTTCTTGGATTTCCCTCTCTTCATTCTTGACCTTCTTCTTGTTCTCAATGTAGTAATAGTAGAAGAGAACCCATGGGAGAACAATTAAAATCACCCAGCAAACTATCATCATTTTAAATCCTTCAGAATATCCCGGAGCTTGAGAACTCTTGAAGAATTGTGGAGCAGCAATCATACCAACACAGTAGCAGACGAAGAATATAACATTTGTAGTGGATTTCTTAGTAAATCCTGAAATATTCTTTTGCATAAGAGCAAAGATGGTAATATCACTCATTGTGTTAATATAGATGCAATAGAATGCAAAAAGCTTACCATTTCTTCTGGACACTGGATGATTTGGAAGGTACTTCACAATACAAGTACCAATAAGACATGGAATGATACAGATCGACTGAATCAAAATAGTTGTGTTTGGATAACGCGAAACAATCCATCCAGATAACCACAAAGTGAGAGCTTGCATAACACCAGAAGGCATGTTGATAAGCACTGTTTGGAAAGAGTTGAATCCAAATGATTCAATAATCAAATTACCAAAGTTCTGAACACCACCGGCTGGAAGACATCCAATAAAGTAGATAATGGCGATAAGCCAAACTTGAGGGTCCAAAAGTGCTTCGAAAGCCTGCTCTTTTTTGAAAACTTTGTTCTTAACTCCGGTTCTGCTATCTCTCAGTCTCTCAACAGCAATGTACTTTTCTCTATCATTGAGGAATTTGCAATCGACAACTGAATCTGGAAGACAGAAGTATAGAGCGAAACCCCAAAAAAATGAGAGAATACCGTAAACCACATAGAACCACTTCCATGAGACAATAGAAGAATGAATATGACCAAGACCATAGGAAATAAGACCTCCAAATATGACACCAAAAGCGTTACCGGAATACCATATACTATCTCTCATTGCACTCTCAGTTTTCTTGTACCACATACCGGTCAAAAGAATCCAAGCCGGAGAAACAGTGGCTTCGCACATACCCAAAAGGAATCTAATAGTAGCTAAACCGCCAAAGTTCTTTGTAGCAGTTGTGCAAACCAAGACAATAGCCCACATGACAAAAGAGACACCAACATATCTTGCGATAGAGAAGTGTTGCATGCATCTGGCGGCTATTGGCTGACCAATCATATATCCGAAATAGAAAATAGAACCACACCAAGAATATTGATTTCCAACTAAATGAAGATCATCGATCAAACCGAAAACAGATGAGTTTGATAAAGCAGCTTTGTCCATAAACTGAAGGAAATATGAAATAAACATGAATGGCATTAAATGCAAATCAATCTTTCTTAACAATGATTTTTCCTCTTCTGACGTATATGGAGCATGTTTTCCAGAAGCAATAACCTGCAAAGCAACATCACCGTTCGAAAGAATTGGATCCAACTCAGGGTTGCTTGCACCCTTTTCTGAGCTCTCTATGGTCTCTGTAAAGTTTTCTTTTTCTTGACTCATGACTAGTTAACCAAAAATGTGTTTTTGATTATGTCTTCGTAGAAACTTTAAAGAATAAGCTGAGTGTCGGATCAAGTTGAAGTTGTTTCATCACTACGGGTTACTCACAGACGTATTTATATTTATTTGAAATGACCATATCAAAGCTCAAATGTGTATATTCGTGAAGTTATTGCTTATCAGTGATTGTTATGAAACCACTGGCTTTTCTTGTTCTTTTTTGATTTTGCATTATTCTTTTCTCACTTTTTTTTCGTGATCATCCGCCAGGATCTTTGGTTTGATTTCATAAGAAAAATTTTGAATCGAAAGATTCTATATCGAGTAATTACTTATTTTAGCGCAAGGACAATGAAATACAACCGTAAAAATTATAAAAATGAAAAAATAAATTGATTTCTTATCAATAGGAATACTAAAATTTGCAACTGCCATATTAGGCAAGTATTTTGTCTTCTATCGCCTGCAAGTCAATTTTACGATGAACTAATGGCATTAAGGAATGCCATTGAAATGTCCGCAGAGGTGGTATGTTCAAGTCATTACTTATACTATTAAAGTTTGTTCCTTCTAAAGAAATGTCACGATAAAGAAAAGGTGGCGAAAATTTTGCCGATGGACAATCAAGTATTATATAAAAAACCTTAAACTTATCGAAGACAGTTTATCTTTGAAAAGGCCGCCGTAAGAAATAATTCATATAACGCTGCTTAAAAAGTTAAAATAAAAGTAAAGATATGATGCTTACAGTATGATAGTATGCAATTCATCTAAAATATATTGTATTGTATTGTACTACATTGTATTTTATGTAACTTATCTAGTAAATATTTGGGATATCGCGTGGCAAATCGTGATTGATCCCATTCCCATAATCACTATATCCAGCCATTTTGAAGCAATTCCTGTGTTGTAAACTTTAATATGCATTAAATGGGGGTAAATATAGACAAGTGGAATGCAGGCAAAGCAGCCGGCAAATAAAACAAGCATATCTATATTGTCTGATCCGCGTTAAGCCAAGATTGAGGCAATAACGATGGCAAGTAAACGTACACCATTTTTTAACCATTTGATCAGTGAATTTGTCTTCCCTGAGTTTTCATTAAATATCCAATGTTCCATAATTTTTATCGCAGGAAATAGCTGAAGCGGGACTGACAGCATAAAAGCAAGAGAGTAAACCATTTGAATCCAAGTAACAGCCCTAGAGTTTTGTGGGAGATCTAATATTATCGCAGTGTGAACATTATTTCAAAAAGCCAAATAGCCTGCTGCCCCGATTAATATAAATAAAATGCAGGTGCATAGTTATACCTTGAACAATACTTTTGGAAATTCCTCTGGCTTTTTCATTGAGTCTTGAATTGGAATCACAAGACTGGCTCCTTCGAAAGCGAATATTCCGGTACCATCAAATAAAAAGCATCTGCTTTTGTTAAACATGACAAAGTCTTCTGATGATCTATGAATGAATATATGAGCGCACATATTAAATACTATAATAATGAGCCCTATAGGTATGAAAATATTTGCAATTAGTGTTGCTGGTGTAAGTCTTCTTATTTTCCTGATAAATGACATAGGAATTTGGAACCCACAATCTGTGAGAATTATAATCTCTTGATTAACATCTATGTGAAAAATATTTTGAAAAAATGCCCTGAAATTTTCGGAAGTAAACACAATATATGTTGCGATGAACCCTATTTGAGAAAGCATTATTGATGTGAGAATAAGCCGTTGCATATATGGATCGTAGAGTGTACCCCAAACGTCGAACCTCCCACTGCGACCTTTGCTTGTATTAATAAAATGTAACATATGTATGAAAGTATGCCCAACATTATATTAAGAACACATGAAAATAATAGGCCGCCATCAGCGAATGCGCCTGGCAAGAAAAGAACACCTGTTTCCACAAATGATCTAAATAGAAGGAAAAAGGTACGTTTTGAAGATATATTCGACTTCCTATCCTGAAGTTGGCACAGAGAATTTGTTGCGCTTATGTCCTCAACATTGGTTGTAGTTTTATGGATACCCAGTTCGGTGTCACTGCGTAATAAAATTGTTGATTCAGTTAAGTCGTCCTTTAATATATCTTTTTTTGGTTCATTCAATGATGTTTTACTTTTGTACTTTTCTTTTCTCATCGGTAAAGAGTATTTACTTGCAGTACATTCACCAATTTTAAGAGAGTCAAAGCTTTAAGATTGTTTTCGTTCTTTTTCGTGTTCGATCCATGAATATTATTGACCTTTGCTCAGAAATATTTCGTTTGTACCTGGTGGCATAATCAAGTCTTGGTTAGATCCATATGATTTATAGCTTGAAACTTACATTATATAGTCTGGCGAATAAGAATATGTTTGGGAATACTTGTGATTAATTATGAAGTCATCTAATAATATATTTTTTGAATGAGCCATTGCGGTTTCTGCGTAGTGTCTTGCCAGCGATCCTTCAGACTTACTAAGATAGATTTAGATCACTTAGATATTAGAATTTGTTTGCGGTCATCCTGATGATGTATTTATGAGAACGAAAAGCCAATTACATGATTTTTTGCATAATTTTGTTCTGGAATCGAAATTGGTTTCCAGAAATCCTTTGAAATGACTAGTATAGCACAATTTTCGTACTTTGCGCGCGTAGAAATTGAGTAGCCGTTTTGGGAAGTTTCCTGATATGTAAATCTTTTCAATAAAAATTTATTCGACGGAATCTCAATTGTTTACTCGAATCCCCTTTCTGCATTGGAAGATACTAGCGAATGAATGATGTGTGTTACTTCATGTGAAAATAGCTGTTGAGATTGCTTTTGTAATTGTCTAGCATTCAAATTCATTGATTTCAAACACACTTTTTGATTGATATTTTTACGTTAGCATCCGTGAACGTTGAATAAATTTTATCGACTTCACGTATTAAAGAGGTTGTGATATTTATATTTCTTTTCTGTGCTCATTGCTTGTTGGCTTCAGATTATACTTAGGCCTTTGGAAGCATTGATGCTGCCTCAAGAAAAATTTCCCCATTATCCGATTTTTAACATTATTTCCCGGTATTCCCTTCATTTTTTATAAATGAAAAAAATATTACTATTGGAAGTCCCGTGACAGAGTGAGTAGTTCATATTACGTCTTGCTAATATGTAACTATTGGCAAAATTTATACACTGGTGCAAATTTACCCCACAATTCTACAGCCTAAAAATTTACGTATGCCTTTGCTTTTAAAAAAGAAGAGAGCTGTTTGGCAGCTTGAAAACGTAAGATTGATTATCCGACGTGGACTGATAGGCATTTCTCGAAGCTGAGAGGCGTTCTTGCTGCATTTAATAGCATTTTGATACAAAAAAATTGAACTTGGTTTCTTTCAGTTGATAGCTATTAAACTGGAGCTACGTTGATTGTAAATGATAATAGATTATAGTGATTTAAGTATTTATAAATGGTAGAAGAAAAGAAAAGGAACAAAGAATTAATTGTGATATTATGTCACCTCAAAAATATGTAGTAATAGATTCGACAATAGTGGTAATTATATGAATAATTTCATATTTTATGCCTAATAAAAATCCTATTCATTGAAATTAAATGTATTTAAGAATGCGTATTTGCCTTCTTTGCCCCCCCCCCCCCCCCACACACACACACACACACACTTCTTTCATACTTCCTTCCTCCTTTACTTTTCTCTTTTTTTCTTTACACATAAAAGCACACAATATACACTTAACGAAAATATATAAAGTGGTCGGCATCATGCTCGAAGCTAATTCAAACAAGATTACATATAATTGGATATAATATATCTAGCAATGTTTGTGATAGTATTATGTTTTTAATACCTCAACAATTGTATGTCTAATCGCAGAGTAAAAATGAAAAAAAAAAACGTACTCTATCACTATCAAAGCAAAGTCAAATTAATTGTGTTGCAAATTTAGCTGTCAAATTTTGTCCCTTGTCTGATATTTCCAGATTAAGTATGTTTTTTTGATATTTATAGTAGTAGATAACTTGTGAATAAGTTTTGGTAAAAACACAAGAGGATATCTTAGCTTTATATAGTTGTCGTTATTCTTCTTATACGACATCATACACATCGGAACTTGTTCTGCTTAGAAGTATTGTCAGAACCTACGAGTCATAATAATGTTTTAAATGTTAATAGTACATAAGGATTCAACTGGTCTTTGATTTATATTATGTGAATCAAATTAATCTTCAGACAAATATAAGAAATAATCCAAGGGGGAATTTTTCCTTGAAATAAATTTCTCCCTAATTTACTTTCGACTGACAATGACCTATTCCACTTCTGTGGGAAAATATCTCTTATATGTATGTACATATAAGTAAATCCATCTTGAGGTGAACCTTCAGCTGAAACCAAGAGTAACCTTCGGGTTCTCGCTGGATTACAAACGTGTTCGTAAGGACCCTATTTTGTTATGGGGGTCATTCTATGCAACAGAAGTCTTTTCTATATCCGAACTATATGACCAATCTCGTTCATAACCTTGGGCATCTGCGTGCTCGGTAGTGCTACGGCACAGAGATATGTGAGCAATTAAGCAGATACAAATGTCACACGGGATTTATATACTCTGACTGTCGGAGTTAAGAGAGACCTTATGAGTTACTCCAGGGCTTTAGCTATCAAACTCCTTCTTTAATAGAACTAATAAGAACCTAGCAGTCGGGGAGATTCAGACAATTGTAAGGTCGGTTACCTAAGTGGGTGGATATAAATGTACCAAGTGGTCTGTGTGATAATGTTAATGCCTTTAACATTCTAACAATTGTGTATGTGTCACCATAGAAGAAAATGAATTTACTTCCTTTACTCTGTTACCATCAAAGTGGAGTCGAACTAGTTGTATTGCAAAATAGGCTATCGGGTCTCGTCCCTTCGTAGAAGAAACAAGTTATATAAAAAGAGGTAAAGTAAAGTAAAAATAAAAAGGAAAATAAAGTGAGGTAATCATACATAATATAAAAAAAGATTTAATTCTCAGAAACAGAATTATGATCGCGCATAATTATTTTTCTGCTGATTCCCTAACATACACAGTTAGTGCATTTTATTCAGGATTGTCTCTATTAGATATTATTCTAAATCTTCGTTATTTTAGAATAAGTTCAGATCTCAAAACAAATAAATCTAATGACATATAATAATAGATTACCTAATACTAGGTAATATTCTCATATGTCCGACACTTTGACAGAATATCGGCATAAACTTTATGTACATTAAAATACATACTTAATAATGATTGTGGTATATTTGCGATAAATTAGAGTACCCATTTTTAAATTTCGTAATTGCCTTGCTAGCTCAATCGGTAGAGCGTGTGACTCTTAATCACAAGGTTGCGGGTTCAAGCCCCGCGTAGGGCTTTATTTTTTGTGTCAAATATTTTGATATTTTTTTTTTTTTATTCCCTTAAAAGGTTATCAAAATTTTCAGTTACATTTCTGCCTACACTTATCCATTTATAATCCATTTTTCGGATTTAGTTTTTCATACAACATAGTTGATTGCATACAACAAGCAGAAGCAGTTGATAATGATGGCAAAGAAAAGAAGTTTTGAAGTGGAAAAAGAGTCTTCGGAAACATCAGAGGAGTCTAAAGAAAATTTTAAGGTTTCTGGATTAATTGATGCAGAAGACAGCGATAGTGACAACGAAGATATAGTGAGCCATGAAGAGGGAATGGAAAATAGTATTCATACTGCTGATTCAGATGAAGATGATGATTCGGAGGAGGAATTAAATCGCCTTCTTGCGGAAGAAGAGGAAAAGGAAGAACAGAGCTCGGAAGAAGACAATTCTTCCGCTGAAGACACGGACACTATAACGGACAAACTTTCTGGAATGAAACTTCGAACTCTTTCTAGTGGATCGTTAAATTCTATGGGAGAGAGGAAAGGAAAATGGGCAGATGGCACACTTAGATTAATTAAACCTGAAATAGATCCGGTTTATGATTCTGACGATTCTGACCGGGAGGACATTAATACGGTTGGAAACATTCCGATATCTGTTTACGATGAATATCCTCATATTGGTTATGATATTAATGGTAAGAGGATCATGAGACCAGCTAAAGGCTCGGCGTTGGAACAACTTTTAGAAAACATAGATATACCGGAAGGTTGGACAGGATTATTGGACAAGAATTCAGGAAAGACGCTCAACTTGACAGAGGAAGAGCTTAATTTGATTGGAAAAATTGAGAAAAATGAAAACACCGATGACTCGGAAAGTCCATATGGACCTACAATTAGGTGGTTTACGAGTGAACAGGAGGTTATGCCATTAATGGCTACACCCGAGCCAAAAAGAAGGTTTGTTCCATCCAAAAACGAGGCAAAAAGAATTATGAAAATTGTCAAGGCAATCAGAGAAGGCAGAATTATACCACCTGAAAAGAGAAGACAACTTCAGGAGGAAAACGAAAAGGAGGAACTGAATTATGATTTGTGGGATGGCACCGATGACAAACTTACAGAGGATCATGTTATGACTCTCAGAGCGCCCAAATTACCACCACCGACGAATGAAGAGAGTTATAACCCACCTGAAGAGTATCTACCTACCGATGAAGAACGTAATAAGTGGGAGCTAGCAGACTCAGAGGATAGGGAGAATAATTATCTTCCAACGAAGTACGACGCCCTTAGGAAAGTTCCAGGATATAGTGAGAGTATTAGAGAACGCTTTGAGAGGTGCTTGGATTTGTATTTAGCCCCAAGACAAAGAAAAAACAAATTGAATATCGACCCCGAATCCTTAATTCCAAATTTACCGTCACCTAAAGACTTGAGACCTTTCCCAATCCGTACGTCTACAATTTATAAGGGTCACAATGGAGCTATCAGGACTTTGTCAGTTGATCCATCTGGAAATTGGCTTGCTACAGGTTCGGATGATGGAACAGTCAGAATTTGGGAAATTCTTACGGGAAGGGAAGTCTTCAAAACGGCTATTATTGAGGATCCAGAAAACAATGAGGATCACATAAGTGCGCTTGCATGGAACCCTGCAAAAGATGTTCGTATTTTAGCTGTTGCATGTGGTACAAATATTTACCTTGTGATCCCTTCTATATTTGGTTATGATATCGAAGATCACAGCAGGTTGAAGATAGAGAATGGATGGGGCTACGGAAAAAATGGTAGCAATACGACGAACCTTAAAAGCATTGACAATACAAATGAGGATGATGGTGAAACTGAACAGGCTAAATCAGATGCCGCAACATGGAATAAACCAACTGGGTCACAGAAATCACGGGAAATATCTTGCGTCATATCTACTAGAAGGAGTAAAGGTGATTCATCAAAGACCTGTGCCATAACAAAGATTTCTTGGCATCATCGTGGTGACTACTTTGTTTCTGTTTCGCCTGAAGGTGGCAATAAAGCATCAGTTTTGATTCATCAACTTTCTAGACACGTTTCACAGTCACCATTCCGGAAGTCCAGGGGTATCGTAATGGATGCACAGTTCCACCCAACGAAGCCAGAATTAATTGTGATGTCTCAAAGGTATATTAGAATCTATGACCTTCAACAGCAGAAGCTGGTGAAGAAGCTTTTACCTGGGGCAAAATGGCTTTCCTGTATGGATGTGCACCCAAGGGGAGGAGACCACATTATTGCCGGTTCCTTTGATAAGAGGTTGCTATGGCATGATTTGGATTTGAGTAATACACCTTACAAAACGTTGAGATATCACAAAAAAGCAATTAGGGCTGTTGCGTTCCATAAGGGAAGTATGCCATTATTTTGTTCTGCATCTGATGACGGAACTATTGATGTCTTTCATGCTACATTGTATGATGACATGATGACAAATCCTTTGCTTGTGCCATTGAAAAAGCTTTCTGGACACAAAGTTGTTAACTCATTGGGTGTGCTATCTGTTTGTTGGCATCCTAAAGAAGCTTGGCTCTTTTCAGCTGGTGCCGACTGCACTGCGCGCCTCTGGACAGATTAATCTGATATAGAAATTATCTATTGATAATATGTGCGAGCCCAACTAATATTTTTATAAAAGTATAGTAATTAAAACCTTATACGGAATTCTACTTATAATTTGAAGTATTTAATTTTAATTATGATTAAATGCTTTTTTTTTTTGCATGTGACATAACGCCAATGCACAGAATATTTCATTTTCTGCCTCCAAACAGAAGCGATTATTCCGATAGTTCAGAAAATCCCCATTATCCCAGTACGGAAATAAAAATTGTGCATCACTTACTCCGGACAGAAAACTGCCTCGGGACTTCAGCTATATATCTAATAACGGCTACTTTGTATGCGTCTCGTGTTGCAATTTTTTATATTTTCATACCTTTGTACACGTTAGCATATATATAAAGGTACTAATATTCTGACTTAGTCGTGTATAATGCGAGTAGTACGGCGAATTTGATTTACGAGTTTGGTGCCAAAACATTTACCAAGATGAAGTACGTAACACTAACAATAATATCATCCCTGGCTGCCTTCAGTATCACAGTTAACTGTTTAGCAGACCCTTTGGCATTTGCAAATGCGGAAGGGTTAGCAATTGCTGACAGTGACGGCGCATCATATGATTGCCATTCGAATTGTGGTTATGCAATCTTGGCTGCTAGAAAATGCTCCCCAGACGGGGAAAGTGACGCAGAATATGATTCAGACTGTCTCTGCAAAAATAGTACACAATTCCTTTCCTTGGCCCCAAAGTGCTTAGACTGTGGCTGGTGTCTTTGGTCAGACTATGGTTCGTATCTCACTAGCGCTTTTCAAGAATGTGGATTTTCGACACAGCCAACTGGAACAAGCTGTCTTGAAGACAAAACATCATATCTAGAAGCATATGGAACTGTATCACAGACAGTTACAAGCGACAATTCAAAAGCATCATCTTATGCATCCAACTATGCAAAATCAATTTACAGTAGTAAGAATGACACCATAACATCTACCTCCTCTGGTAACGGTAGCTATTCATCTGGAGAGGTTGTTAGGTCTATTACATCCAGTTTCTCGACATTCGAATCAAACACTTCAAGCAATTCTTTTGACTCCACTGCTTCGACACGTTCAGACAGCTATTCAGATTCTTCTTCCACAATTTCAAACACTTCCTTGAGCACTGATGCTGGAAATTCTATTTCTTTAGGGTTTGCACCAATTTTTTTGGCATTTATATCTATTGTTCTACTATAATTGATTCGAAGCAATGTCTAATAACTAAGAGTATTCTATTTATAATCTAAACATCCTTGTGCAATTTTGAAAGAAAGAAATCTATATTGTGGAGCATAAACTCTAATTCTTTGTAAGATCCGCTGATCCAGTCACATTGCTCGTCCGTCCAATCTGTTAAAACTTTGAGATCTGCAAGTCTAGTGGAACTGGACGAAGGTGCAAGTGTTTCCTTTATATGTTCAACACTTTCACCATTATCAAACTTTTCAATTGCTATTTTTGTGCTTGTAAGGAGAGGAGGAGGGCGCGTGATGTTGGTAATGAGAAAAGCAGTCGCTCCCTCGGCCAATGCAAAAGTGTAGACACCAATCAGATAACGTGGTGTACGAATTAAGTAATAATAAAAAAGGCCAAATCCTAATAAACAACCAACACGTGAGAGATACCACCTATCGAGTTGATGCCTAGTAAATGAGAGCCGTTCAAAATAAGGTTCCAATAGAATATTCATTAACTGACGAGATGCTGAAAATGTGGTGACAAACGGAAGAGCAAAACTTTCCACAGGAAGAATTAGGCATAGAAAAGATGCGCATATAGATGCAATGCTTCCAGCAGTGTCATATAGTAAATGAAATGCAAGGACGGGAAATGCAAATCGACCAATGAATGGAATATTCCAGCAGATATAAGTAAAAACAATTCTGGATGTGATGATAAAATAGCTAGCCATAAAATTGGCCAATAAAGCCTCACTCTTGTGATCCAATGGTGATAGTTTATCTTGATTAACTGAAAAATCAGCATTGGATATCCATGGGATTTGCGACTTCAAAAGATGCACGATTTTCTGAATGAATGAACCCAAAAATGCCGGCGATTTTGAAACGAGAACACCACTTGAAGCAAACTTATAATTAGTACAATCAAATCTCAAAGCATATATTCTTTGATTTGAGGAATTTCGTCCCTGTGCCTGGTGATTTATCGAATCATGATAGTGCAAGCTGGACCAAAATAAGGAATCAATGTCATTGTCCAAGTACTTTAACCCCATTATAATGTAAGGGGTGGTATTCAAAAGGTCAAATTGGCAGAATTTTAAAAATTCTACTATATGATCTGACGTTGAAGAATTAATTAATCGTATCAAAGCGGAGACCTTTAAAATTATTGTCAGGGTAAGAAAAGGAAGATTACCAACTAAATACAAGGCAGATGACACGAGAGAAAGCGCAACAACTTTCCAGAAAGTTCTCCATAGATCAGCTGTAATTTCAGGATTCAAAATTGTTCGCAAACCACCAAAGATTGCAAGTTGAATACCCCTAAAGATGCTCAGTGCATTAAAGCCTGGAGGTGGCTTTGAAAATAAAATGGGGGAAGCCATCTTCACTAAACGACCTCACAATTTTTGCAATCCTTTTCTGCTTCTATATGACCCTGAACAGAATGAGTAAATATGAAACTTAAACAGAAAGGAAAGAATGTTAACTTACAAGTTAAAGATCGACCTTCACAAAAATTTGAACGAGACGTGGATACTAAGAGTATGGGTGGCATTTAAATAAGACAGCTCAAACTAGGAACAATAAGAACGGAAGGATGTTGAAATGGAGATCAATAGGAAACAGTGAGAGGGGGAAAAAAAATAAAAATAAAAACGAGGTGAGCGAACAAGCTGGCGAAACGAGCGAAGCATGCCACAAGAATTCTAAGAGCCGAACTTTACCCAACAATGCCCCACCGGAAAGTTGACCACAGCATCTATCTACAAACAAGTATTGTCGTTTATACAGTAATCTATAGGATAACAGACACTAAACGAGGACCTACAAATACAACGTAGCGTAAAAACATTAAAATCTTTTTTATACCGTTAAACATATCATTCAATCATAACACTTTATTCAGATGCTAGAGTGGAGTGAAATAGCGATAGATAACCCTTGAGATATTGATCGATACAAATTTAGAACTTTTGGCTGTCGTAATTGGCATTGTACAGCTTTACTCTAAGGCATAAAGCCAGTATTGAACCTTGAGAACACCATTTTCATCTCTAAGGAATCTACCCTTGCCCAAGAAATTCTTGCTATCAACCCATCTTTCCTTCTTGCAATCCGCACTAATGTAAAATTGAGGATGACAGGTGACATAACCTTCCTCAAAAGTCATAGTTGACTTCTGCTTACCCACAATCTCTCCAGAGGCCCCATCCATGTGAACAATACCGGAATAGTTCACGTATGCTCTCTTTTTTGGGTCGTCTTTGAATCTCAAGTACAAGTTACAATCCAAATGTCCAATGTTAGGAATGCCCTCCTTGAAAGTGATGTCATCACCACCTTCTTCAATGACTGCATCAAAAGGAAAGTTCTTCTCATCCAATGACTTCACAAAACCACCTGTTAATGGCACATGCTGCATTGCAGTTGATTCATTTGAGTAGGCAACAATTGGCTCTTTTGCCACTTCATCAATGAAGATAACTGGTCTTAGTGATGCCGTTGAAGGCTTTGTGAGATCTGGAATGTTCGACATCTTTAAACAATTTATGCTTATTGTATGTTAAAATTGGTATTTAATTAGGGGAAAAAGAAGGAGTAGATAGAATTCAGAATTACGAATTAAGAGATATTTAGGAACAAGGGTCCTACATATAATTTCAGTCATCCGAAGTTCATGTGGAGTACCTTAAACGAGGGATGCTAAAAAATTCGGGGGGATGCAGCCGCCGGCAAGTATCAAATATTCGACAAAAATTACGTGAGTGAGTGACAAAACAAAAAGTACTTCTCTTTAACAATAGCTTCCTAATTTCCGACACAATTCAGGCAACCTCTATCGTAATTATTCCATTAATTTCAGAACTCGCAAGTTGCCGAACTCCGAATACAATACCCTTCATTTGAATTCTTTTAATCCGACTCTTTTGTACCAGCAGATCATTGTGCGGGATAGTAAGATGTATTCAATTAATTTTGAGGTTTCGTCGGGACTGACCTAAAAGATAGCAATTTAATGCTTAAAAATGTAATGGTCTTGTAAAAGTTAATCGAGATAAAGTATACAAATAGGACTTCAAAGATTGATAATTACAGGGCCTCAAAGTATCTGATCAATAAACATGATGGGAGCCTAATAAAACTTTTAGTATTCATGTGCATTTTTAAACCGCACGTGTATATATCAAATGTGCAATCATACATGGTATGTATAACCGTTACTACTCTTGCTTACCTATACTCAGGTTTTCAATTCCAATTTATCATCTTCCTACATGATATTAGCCTCGTAATAAATATGTGAGGGCAATGTATCGTGTAGCTAGAATTTCATTGCGTCATTCGACACTTGGATATCTTTTTAGGCTTACCCAGCATAACCCTAATTATTTCCTTTAGTCTTTTGAAGTGCTTATTAAAATGCAACTTCGATCTTTCATTAATTAGCATATTAGGTTATGATATTTTTCGAAAAAACCAAAAGGCAATTTATATTCTTGAACTAGGTGTAACCACCGATAAGCTTATTTTTGCAAGATGTACTTAAACCATTCCTAATAATAAATAAAAATTGATCCTGTAACATTGCTAGAACTCACTATTATTCTCAGATGTGAATGTTTGGTTGAAATCCGGGAGAAATGATGCAGATCGAGCACGTTCTATCTATAGGTGAAGTGTGATGAATCTGTCTTAGGCCGAAAGTTAACTAGGGTACAAGGAGTGAGGGGTGAAAAAAAAAACGAAGGTAAAAAAAAAAGCTGGAAGTCATGATGGCATGGATGCCATAGATAGATTACGATTTGTAAATTAAAAGGGATACTTAGAATTCCAGCAGGTATAGCATTAGATTTATCATTAACAGACTGCTAATGATTTTACCATTATAAATTGTGAATAAAGGATTGACTTTTTGTTATTGAATCAGCTGTGTTTATTTTATTTTTTTTGCAATACTCTTCCTAGATATAGTGGTGCTTTTAGATTATCATTCTGGATGTCATTCATCGATTCTGATAAACTAGCATAATTATAGAAACACTTTTTTAGCACTTCTCGTGCTTAACCTGGAAATTTGCTTTAATTTGTGTCAAATCGATTGACACCAATACCCAGGAAACTTCAATCGTTTCAAACTAAAGGAGGGAGATTAACGTCCCGTATGCTCCGCCAAATATAACAACAATTAAACACAATAAGTATTTAAAATCATATACCAGAACAGATATTTATACATCAGACTTCTAAAACAAGGTGATTTCACAACATAAGTATTTCACACCATGGTCTTTTTACTGAATTCATTTGCAGTTTACTCGACACTTACACTTCCAGAGCAATTTCGACCTTTGGAACCTACTAATAATGCAACTGGAAACTCAATAATAGGAGGATCGAACAACTCTTCTGGGACTGATGGCAAGAATTCGCCCCTATCAAACACAACACGAGATAGAAACAGCTCACCAACAATTTTGCAATGTACACTCGCTGGCGCAATTGGGGGAGTCATTGGTGATACATCTGTGCACTCATTAGATACGGTAAAGACAAGGCAGCAAGGGGCATTTGATGTACCTAAATACAAGGGAACTTTTAATGCGTACAAAGCAATTTGGAAAGAAGAGGGATTTTTCAGAGGCTTATACAGTGGATACAGCGCAGCGATGTTAGGGTCTCTTCCAAGTTCTACAGCGTTCTTTTTTGTTTATGAAGGTATCAAACGGATAGCAATAAATAATATGCATCTCAATGAGAGTGTGAGCTATTTAGGAGCTGGATTTTTGGGTGACTTCGTCTCTTCCATCTTTTATGTTCCTTCAGAAGTTCTTAAAACAAGGCTACAGCTTCAAGGCCGACATAACAATCCTCACTATATATCTGGATACAACTATACCGGACTTTTTGATGCGGCTAAAACAATAATTCGTGACGAGGGTTGGCAGACCCTTTTTTATGGATATAAAGCCACACTTTTCCGTGATTTACCATTTTCGGCCTTGCAGTTCACATTTTATGAAAACTTCAGGGACTGGGCCTTTGAGCTAACTAGAAGAAGAAAAAACCATGATCATCTTCCAACAGGTTTAGAAATGCTTACCGGTGCAGCAGCTGGAGGGCTTGCGGGAACTTTGACCACTCCATTTGACGTTGTTAAGACCAGGATGCAGACCCAAAACGGCTCTTCTGCTGGTCTTCTTCTCACTTCAAACTCTTTGTTCAAAAGTCTGGGTATTATTTATCAAAAGCAAGGACTTAAAGGAAGCTTTAGCGGGGTAGGTCCCCGTTTTGTTTGGACCAGTATTCAAAGCTCAATTATGTTGCTATTGTACCAGACATGTGTCCAAATTCTCACTTCCGAGAGGTTATCGTTTGATTAATTTCTCTGCTCTTTCGTCGTGATATTAATTTCTTTTTTGTTGCTTTCATTCCATGGCATTCGCCTTTCGAATTATCTTGTTAAATACGTTGCTCCAAGCACAATCATAACAACAATCGCGTTGCAAATATATAGACTTTACTTATTTATATAAAATATATACGTACATTCTTTCTCTTAAAGTAGTTGTGCCATATACTCTAGCTGTAAGATCATTAGCACCGCTCAAAAACTTTGTATAATCCTGGAAGGTTTGCAATTTCCACTACATCCCTCACCAAATTTTCCGTTGCTATAAATCGTTTCTTAATTGATGGAAATATAATATTTTCTAGTGTGTAACTGGTCTTCTCTCTATCTTCTTTCTCGTTTGGATCATCATTATCAAGAGGTTCTGGAATGTAGAATAAAGCCAATTGCCTTAGAACGCCTCCTAAACAGTCCTGCTCGTTTTCCCAATTTACCTTGGTACCTATCTTAAAAAGAAATAAGCTGAGCTTGTTGAAGCTGGGAATGTAATTCTGCATGAGCATAGGTAATGTTTTTAATTTCGGGTATTCCTTATTAGTCTTATCAATTTCTATTGAAAAATATTCATTTAGCATCTCAGACATTTCAATAAAAACGGTATTTATTAAATCATCAAGCTTTGGTGCGTCTTGATAATACTTCTCCATCAATTCAGCATTATCGTATATCTCGGTTTTAAGTAGCTCTCTAATGTCAACGGGATTTGTAAATCGTATCCTCCCAAAGTTGCTAAAATCAGAAAGTCCAACCTGGTAGAAAAATTCATTGCAAACTGACGCATAATCCATCAAGTAAAGCCTTACATCGTATTGTAAACACATCAATCTTTTGGAATAATCAGCAACTCCAACGTATGTGTGCTTACTAAACAATTCTGTCAGTTCGGCATTTGCCTCTTCCTTCACCTCCTTCCTCAAAGCTTTAATGCTATCTAGATTAACAATTGTAGGTGTGATGTGTGAAATTTCTTCCCCCTCTTGTGGTACAATGTTAGCCTTATTTGTTTTAATGTTTTCCCCGTTTCTAAGCTCAGCATCAGCATTGTCACTATTTGCATTTCTTTCTTCTCTTGGTGAAATCGAATCCACATTGCCTTCCTCTGAATTACCTGTAGGTTCAACCGTAAATGATGATTCGCCGACATTACTCTTATCAGAGTCATATGTACTACTTACAAACGACGATAGCGTTGATTGATTGAAGTCAGTACGAACCATGTCTTTCTCATAAGGTCTTTTGAAAGCTTTTATCGAGGAGACGGAACGCAACTTAGGCTTTTTAACCTCAATCTCTGGTTGCTGCAACTCCAATTTGTGCGTCTGCTTTTCCTTCACCTGCTGAGACGTGCTAATAACTTGCTGCGTTAAGAATGTTCTGGACGTATCCAAACTCGAAAGTTTCTCTTCGATAGCAGATGTTATCCGGCCTATAATTTCCTCTTCATTTAAAAATCTGACCTCCCTTTTTGTAGGATGAACATTAACATCAACATTTTTTGGATCTATCTCTAACGATAAATACATGAACGGTTTATGTCCTTTAGGAAGATAAGTTACATAAACTTGATTTATCGCTCTTTTTAAAGGTTCACAGACAACTAATCGATTGTTGATGAAAAAAACGGGTTTGATACTCTTCTTATTAGTGTAATTACAACTGGTGACATACCCATGGCACTTGTTCAATCCAATATCCAAGTCTGTATTCACATCAACCAGCATTAACTCGTTCGCCACGCCTGAACCATAAATGCTTCTGATTCTGTCTTTTTGCGACATGCTGCTACGAATAACAAGATCCATTTTATTTGTTCCTTGCTTCTTGCAGCTGAATCCAACATTCAAAGTGTGAATAGCATAGCTACTTGTGACTTCAACAATTCTCGCATATTCCTCACTTTGTGACCTTAATGTGCGCAATCTCGATGGAACATTATAAAATAGATCTTCTACTATAATGGATGTTCCATCTCTTCCGGCGACGGCTCTTGGCTCACTACTTCCCCCGGTTGGTGGGGGGGCAAGTTTTCCGTCTAAATAGTAACATTTCCATGCACACTCATCGCTACTAGTCTTAGTAACCACAGAGAGATGTGATATATGTGAAATACTGGCAAGTGCTTCTCCACGAAAGCCGTATGTACTGATGGATTGAAGATCTTCAAACTTCGTAAGCTTTGATGTGGCAAATCTCTCACATAAAAGAGGA
This sequence comes from Brettanomyces bruxellensis, assembly GCF_011074885.1. Taxonomy (NCBI): domain Eukaryota; kingdom Fungi; phylum Ascomycota; class Pichiomycetes; order Pichiales; family Pichiaceae; genus Brettanomyces; species Brettanomyces bruxellensis. Next base: position 126,196 of record NC_054686.1, read on the forward strand.
AGATCATCCTTATTTATACCGGATCCATCATCTGTTATTTGTAGTAATTTGAGCCCTCCATCCTTTATTGAAATCTCGATGGCAGTGCTTTTTGCATCTATTGAATTTTCTAGTATTTCCTTGAGGGCATTTGAAGGGGCTATGATAACTTCACCAGCTGCTATTCTGTTCACAACTGTTTTATCCAATGGCCTGATTCTCCTTTCAACAATAGCTTCTTTCTCGTCGCTCATTGTCTGTGTTTTCCATCAGTATTTGTGATACTTTTTCATAAACGGAAAATGTTCCTTTGATATACCTCAGCACTAATTATATGTAAAACTTTATAGCAGAGAAAATCCCCATCCACACGTTCGGGAGGTCCGCGTCGCGTAATCCTTACCTTTTTTTTATCATTTTTTATCATCTCCAACTTCCGAAGTCGCGTCAATCGATTTCTTAATTTTCCTTTGTTGGAACTTAATTTCTATGCTAAAGAGCATACAGTGTATAAGAGTTTACCAAGCATCTATAAATCCATACTCAGAAGCGTAATCAAGGTTTTATCATGAAATCGAAACAATTTTTTACTGATTTTGAACGAGTATGCTTCAATATTCCAGCCGAAACAGATAGCTCACAGGATTCGTCTACGATTCTATTCTTCTATCTAGATTTGCGAAACGAGGGAATAGTTCAGCATTTCCTAGACCAGTTTACGTTTGAAATATGTTCCAGAATTCTCCCATTAAAGCAGCAGGTACATATAAGAAATATTAGAGATGAAAGATTACGCATCATCAAGCTAATTAATGGGATATTTGTCAGATATCTAGTAGCATGCTTTGAAAAAAACTTTGGTTCATTGTCTGATATTTAAAATAGCGCATGGCAAATTCGGAAAGCCGGTCTTTTCGAACCGTCCAGATTACAGTTTCAACAGTTCCGATGAAGAATCGATATCTTCCGTTGCAGTATGCTTTCATGGAGTTAATCCAATAGGATGTGATTTGAGCAATCCATCTGATATTGGAGGATTTCATCTTTCGGATCTTCGTGACTTCTATAAATATGAATTTAGAGATATATTTACGGAAATGGAGACAATAGAACTTGATAAGATGTTTAAAAGCAAATATTATGCCGATAGAAACAATCAACTTCAAATGCTCAGTCAGTATTGGGCAATTAAAGAAAGTCTCAGTAAGATGGACGGATATGGGCTTAATTATGGACTACGAAAATATGAAGTTCTTGGCATAGGGCACCCCACTGAATTCATAAGATCAAACAAAAAATCGATGAGTAAAAGTTTATTCGAATATCTTGGAAATACGGAATTGAAGCCAGTTGGCGAGCCGAAATCTGGAGTTAGAAACGCATGCTTTACGATACCCGAAACCAGACTAATTTGTTCTGTTGTGGGTAGATATAGTTCTGTGAAAATAATCAAAGTTGATGCGGAAGGAATCTCAGACCTCATAAAAAGTGCGTTTTCAATAAATATAGATGCTGTATAAACCACACGGAGAGAAGGAGATACTCATAAAATAAATAAAGAAATGTTATTGGCTTGACAGCTTCTTCATTCAGGACAGCTTGACTTTATAAATAGAACTCACTGTACTTTTTCGCATAATAGTACGTAGAAACTGCACCCAACGTAGTAAGGAAAAATGGAACAGGCTTCTTGATTCCAACCTGAAAAGCCCTTCCCAAACCTGCAAAAAGGGTCAATGATGAAGCCAACAATGCAGTGTGGATACCATACTCCTTGTTTTCATGTAAAAGATAGCCTGCTGTTAAATACAGGGCAGAAATTGCTGTTCCAGATATTAAAGAGGGAAGTGAGCCTTTTCTGGCATATCCCATAACACCACCAACAAGGGTAAGAGCACTAAGTGTATAAGCTGGATGATCCTGTAAGTATAAAAAAAGTGTTAGTAACAGCTGTCAAAAGAAGAGCTCCAATAAATGCGGGAAGTTAAACATACCATGATGTGATAAAAAAAAGGAATAATCCTACCTCAAGTTCGATAATACTTTATATCTCCGTGAAAACTTGCGCAAGGTTGGTGTAGAAATATATGTTGGTAAACAGTAATAAAGTTAAAACGGAACAAAGAATTCGGATTAATTATGTTGCTAAGATTTCTCTCAATTTTTATTTTTGGTCGGGATGCAATCATTATCAAAATCTACTATCCCAGTCGATAGACGCGTGTTAGTGAAATTAGGAACATCCTCTTCCTTCCGGTTTAAGATGACAAACTTCTTCAATAAAAACTTGGTTTTCTTCTTAATCTGAAGCGGGACTTTTTCAATGATTTAATGAATATGCATGAAAGGTTGATTTTTATAGATAATAACCTTGATAGCACTGAATTTGAGAAGAAATGCTTCACACGAATCACATTGGAAACGATTGAGCCCGAGCAGAAGTTCGAGCGTGATGAAGAGTTCAAGCAAGAAAACAAAGAAGATATTTTGCAATGTTGTATGGATGACAAATTATTGCTAGTCAACAAAAATTCACTTTTGGAACCCAAAAGAATGATTATCAAGTTTGAAGTTTTGATGGAGAGAGTATTCAAATCAGACGAGGCGCAAGAACAAGAGCCGGTGATGAAATATGGTGGACATATTGAATACAGTATAGTTGGGTCTTTTAATGGATGTAAATTTCTTGTTAAATCAAAAAAAAATACAGATGTGTACCTTGTCAACTGGTGTATACGAACATTTGTTTTGGGATCATTAAAGGATAATTACCGTTTTGAGATTTGTGCCAGTACCGAAACTTTCAGAGGGATTTATTTTGTTGTTAAGAGGAAATTAAACGGAATTTTCAACGCAGTATTTTCCGTCAAATTGAAACCCATTTCATTAAATGAAAGAGATATGGATATTATGACTGATCTATATGGAGAATTCAAATTGAATTGTCATTATAGGACTTTAATAACAAATCTTGAAGACAAAAATAGACAGTTGGAGAAAGATTTTGAAGAGAGTGTGAAAAGTAAAGACATATTTTGGAAAACAAACGAGAATATTAGGAATAATGTAGAAGAGATATTTATTCCCATGATCAATCAACAAAGAGAAGAGATTAGAAGATTAAATGACAAATTGGGGATAAAACAGAATCTCAATTTTTCCAGCATCCGATCAGAGCAAATTATAAATTACCAAGAACCGAATAAGAGCATTCAGTTCGATTTTGACGAAAGTAAAATCCCTGAATATCGGAAACAGATTGAAGATATATCGCCAAAGAAGAATAAAGGATTGAAAACTGACCTGACAAAGCATCCGTCCAGTCCAACAAAATGCAAGAAGAATCGGAATTTTAAAAAGGAACGGAAATTGTCTATCTCGACTCAGGAAGAAGAACTGACCGACAAGGATAGCGATAATGACGATCTTTTTCCATCTTTACATCTATCTAATAATCAGGATGGATCACGACAGAGTTCACTGCAAAGGATGGACAGTATGATGAAACTGAATGAAGAATTGGACAAAGAGGAGGATAAGAAGGAACTTTTCCACTCAAATAGTTCATATTCCGAAAGCACTTCAGAAAAACGAGTTGATTCAGGAGTAGAGGATGCAAATGAAACTGCATCAGATACGGAAACAGATGTTGATGAAGAACCTAACAAACTTTCGAGTAGTTGACGAGCTGCTTAAAAATTATTGCATTGGACGACATCGTTTCGGTGCTTAAAGCTGGTAAAGTCGTTAGTTTATCCTTTGGGATTCGAGAAAAAGGATGTATATGCTTTTTTATCTTTCCCATTTTTGGATTGTCATTTGTGGAGACAATTTTATCAATGCGCTTAATTGGAAGCGTTCATATCCTTCATTTCAAGAAAAATAATTAAACATCGCCAGTATTGCAAGGGGTAAAAAATATTGCATAGTTCAGCTCATGAATAATCCCGGCTTACTACATTACTTAGTATATATACAGATTACTAAAATGTATTTAAAGGGAAGGAAGAGGTAATATCAGTCTTCAACGTAATCTTGAATATTATCTCAGTGCTCGAGATATGATGAGTATATTGTAGGTGGTAATTGATTGGAATGAATCGAACCGGCGGGAATTTTTTGTTGTTGATAAAAGCAGTTACAAACATGTCGTATTACGTAATTGGTGCGCCTATTTAAGAATGTATTTCTGCTTTTTGTACTTTTGTATTGGTGGTGTAATGAGTATGAGTTTCAAAACATAATTTTTTCGTCCCATTTTTTGCCGAACACCGCGTCCGCACATTGTTCACATAAAGCTTTCGCTATTTCAATCATTTAACATAAGGTCCTGCATGTTAACTTCTGTGTTTGAATTGTTCATTAATTATAACCTACACTCTATTTAGACTCATTTCCAATTTTTCTGCTCACCTAATCTGTTTTCCCATTCTTTAAGTAGTCGAGTCATTTGGGCTACTATTTTACTTTTTTAGGTTCACGTAATAAAACTCAAGATAAGTTTTGCCCGGCAGCAGGGTTACTTTGAATAAATATATAGGCATATAAAAAGCACTTTTGCCAGTGTCGAAGGGAAAATGACAGATTCGGATCCAAACGGTTTGAAGGGCTCGATTCATACAAATTCTGTGACTCCTCAGAGTGGTATCATAGCCAATTCATCGCCCGATACTACTTCTTCAGGAACGAAGCAAATAGAAAGTAGTGCAAAGTTATTGGAGGAACCACAAATAAGGAAGATTTTGATATCAGATTCCAGTTTTGAGATATTACTTTATAGACTGAAGCAGAGTATCAAATCATGTGATGAGTTTGCCAACTTTATCAAAAGAAAGCATAGTTATGAGGAAAGTTATGCAAGGGATCTCAGAAAGACTGCCTCGACTTGCAAAAGCAGCATTCGATCCAACTGTGTTTTTGTGAAAGATTCATTTATAGATAGTTTGAGAAATGTGATCAACTATGATGAAAGAATGGTTGCAGATGTGCGAAGGCCCTATATTAAGGCTCTCGAAACGATGTATGATGAGCTTAGTTCATTAGGAAATACATTTGCGCGTTTAAGAAAGCAGCTAAAAGAAGAAGGAAGTAGAAAAGAAAAAGAAGTTATGGATGCAATTTCACAAGCTGAAAAATCTAGAAACAAGTATCAATCGGTGTGCGCCGATTTGGAAAAACTCCGTAATTCGGATCAGTCGCAAAAGAAAATAACACTTCAGGGCAGGAAGACGGGCCCTCAGCAGGAAGAAGAATTGAATAGAAAACTGCACAGTGCGGATGCAGATTACAACAAAAAGGCATATTATTCCCAGAAGTGTAAAAACGAGCTTATAGAAACTGTCAGACCGCGTATAGCAAATCATCTGAAGGAATTGATATTGGAGTTGGATCATGCTTTGCAAATGCAACTTTCTAAATATGCTGTTTTTTGTGAATCATTAGTCATCGGAATGGGGAATCAAATCACACCATTAGGTCATAACCATACTGCTATGCAAGAAGCGGTTTCCTCGATCGATGTCGAACGCTCATTGTACAACTATATTATAAATAGCAAGGTCGAGCATAAAGGTTCTTTTACACCTGTGGAATATAAACGTCATGCGGTATTCGGAAACCTTACGGCAGATGGAAGTTTTGCGAGGGTTGGTAATACACCTTCGAGCAGAATTGTTTCAGGAAATTCCCATATTTCTGATCCGTCTCCTGCAAATACAAGTCAAATATCTAAATCATTTATACCACATAGCACTTCACCTTACCGCTATGGAAATGATAAAGAGGTATCTACTTCATCCGGAATTAAAAATACAATTGGTCTTAATGGTCCGCGTCCGCTTTCTGAGTCGTCCATTTCACAATCGAACTCTGGCAATCTGGTCCAGAGTCAGCGGCTTTCTAATCCATCTGTTGACCAAAATGGAGAAGAAATTCAAGTGGAACCCAAGATCCCAAATTTGGGGCCCAATGCGAATAACGAGCAAGGAAAACTATTTGGTATTTCTATTGATAAAGTACCACATGATGATGAGATGGTCCCATTGTTTGTTAAAAAGAGCATACATATACTTGATAAATATGGCGTTAATACCGAAGGTATTTACCGATCCAGTCCTAATAAGATTCATATGGAGCAACTGAAAGAAATTGTTGATAGAGACCCAGAAGATTTATCTGTTTTAGATCCTCCCAATCCTGAAAGCATTACGAATGACTATATATGTGTTATAGCATCCTTACTAAAGAAATTTTTCGCTATGCTTCCGGAGCCCCTTTTAACGTTTGAACAAACCGAAAATTTTCTCAAAGCTGGACAGATTGAGGATATAAAGACAATGCATCTTCAGCTTCATAGGATTGTTTTTGAACTTCCAGACGCTGACTATTTTACACTCAGAGATTTGCTTTTTCATTTCATTCACATCAGTCAAATTCCGAGGGTCAGAATGAGTGTAAGAAATTTGGCAATTGTCTGGTCTAATAATTTATTTACACAGAATTCAGATTCAGGACCCGAACAGCTGCATCTGAAGCAAAGAGTTATCGAAGAATTGATACATGCTGCACCTGATATTTTTAATCCTATTGAGAATAACGAGGGCTAGAAATTGTCTTTTCTTAATATTTGTTTGCTTTAATTATTTCTGTATCATTTTCTTGTGTTAGTTAGTTAATATTTGTTCTTTCTTTCTTTCTTTTTTTTGAAGATTGTTTAATCTTTTTGTCTTTTGTGCACCGTTTTATAAATTGATATTAATACTCTTTTCGCATTATAATGATTTAATTTCGTTTTATAATCAATGGACCCTGTAAATATGGTATAATTAATCGTTGAGGTATTGGGACTGTAATTTTTGGGATTGTAATACTTGACAGATTAACATGATTCAATGCATCTAGCTTGAAACTTCAAATTTGACGTGGTGAAGAGCATTTATGTGTCCATATTTTCATTCAAGATCCTCCTTGGTATGTATAAAATAATGTTAAGGTATTAAGGACGAGGTACAGATGATATACTGCTGCGCTGAAGGATTTTGGTACCCCGGTAGAAAAATATCAGAAAAAATTTATATCATCCGTGCATAATAAGGCATTTGCATTTCCTTAAATTTGTGTTCCTCTTTTTTCTATGTTTCTGACCGATAAATCAAAAAGATAACTTAAGAGAGCTAAAATCGGCATTAAAATATCTTCATCTTCAACTATTCGAAGAACGATGAGTACAATTCTTCGAAATTTAGAAGATTTTCTAGGTAAAGATAGTACCCCTTTGGTTGAAACATCTCTTAATCTCGAACCGAACTTGGTAGATGAGCAAGTTATCGTAGCTGATGCAGACCTTGATAAATCGGATGATGAGGATGAACAAATCAGGAATTACAGAGAGCGATTAAAGAGGCACGATCAGATAGAAGATGGACATAAAAGAAGGCGCCATAACATAGATATTCATGATCATATGATGGACTCCCAGAACATGCTCCTTCGTGTTCTGTCCATGATTCTCCATGGAAAAAAGGAATATGAGTTACCATGCTCCGTGGCATACATATATAATATATCAGAAAGTTTGCGTCACAACTCTAGTTTTGCTTCCATGATGTATCAAAAGGAAGATGAAATTTTTGATACTGAAATTGCTTCGATTTTGAGAGAGAGAAATTCAATGAGGGACAAAGAAGTGATTAAAGAATTTATTAAATCATTTACTGACTGGCTTGCCATATTAAGGCGATTGCAAATAGTATTTACAATTTTTGATGAATCCCCAAACTTTAGAACTCACGAAGAAAAAAGGCGAATAATTCCCTTTTGGATTACTAAATTTGGTAGGGTTGTCCTTGAGCCACTGTTTAATAGTGATTCAGACAGTTCTGACAAGCATTTTATGGAAAATGGCCTTATGAAATGCTTTTTGCAATTTTTTGTCACAACCTACACGTTTTATGACCCTCCATCTGAACAAATGAACGAAGATTATACTTTGGTGAATGACTTTTTTGATATATTAAAAGTGATTTCCGATAATACGAAGCATACAAAGCCATTGAATTTAACTTCCTTGTTTAAGCATGCTGCGGCTATGTTTGTTAAAGAGTTTGATAACACGTATGAGGAACCCTCACAATTTGTTTCACGATTAAAATTTCTTCTATTGAAGCTTCGTGATTTTAAAGATATGATATGCGTTGAGATGCGAATGCATATTGATCCTTTACTGTGTTCCATATGTAAGGGATGCTTGACTTCGAATTTTGCAAAACAAAACTTCTTGGAAATAATTTTTGAAGACGTTATAGAATTTAGGTTTCAGGTTGAATTTGTCTATAGTGTACAAGAAAAGTACCGTTTGAATTTGCATGCTTGGGAGTCAACTAAGAGTTTCATTGAAAAAAAGCTTACAATAATGATTATAAGACAGAAACGCGAAACTAGGACATTAAAGTTATATAGTGCCGGACAAGTTATGGCAGATTTGATAAATTTTAGTAAGAATCTTGAGGATATTCTTGCTAAATATGTCCGCATGAGTTCAGTTGCTCTGGTCATTCAAAATGTTCTCAAGAGAACGAATTCAGAGAATTTTGTAGCTGAAGCTCTGGCGAGGTATATGCACCATGAACTTATAAATGTGTTTAATGCTGCTGAAGAATCTTCTGAAGACAAAGATCTCTCTATTTCCTTAAGGAATAGTGAGGTGGAAAAATTATCATTACATTGTTCAATGATATTTTCCATGATACCGGGTAAAAGAAATTTAGTTACTGCTATCTATGAAAATATATTAAGGAAGGAATTACTCTATGGAAGCATTATAATGCCAACGCGATTGAAAAATGACTGTATCGAATTAGTCAGGGAGGAATTTGCAGTGCGGTGCATGGGTGAAAAGTTCAGTCTAAATGTTAATAACAGCTTGCTCATCATGATACATGATTTGCAGAAAAGTAATTTGGAGCTTTATAAGTTTGTCAGCCAATCCAAATCACAATTTAAGGCAAATTTTTGCTGCTTAAAAAAGGAGGATTGGACTAAGGAATTACCCGGGGAATTTGTTCAGTTACCTAATGAATTAACCGATGTGGCCTGCCGATATCAGAAGAGTCTCAATAAGCAAAACTTTGAGTGGTATTATCAATTACAGAGAGTCACGTTGAATGTTCTTTTTAATGAAAATGATTCACATTCCTTAAAAGAAATTGAATGTTCGAGCTATCAGGCCGCTATATTTTTGGCATTTCAGAATCGATATGTCATTTCTCTCAAGGAACTTCAGTCAATTACAAAAATGGAATTACAATTTCTTGAAGAAAACTTGAAATTGCTCGTTGGAAAAAGGATGTTACTTTGTCATACCAAGAATAAGACGTACGAAATTAATTCGAAGTTCATGTCAGACAAAAAAGTCATCAAACTTCATAATTATATTAATAAAAAAAAAAAATTTCAACTAACCAGAACCGGAATAGAAAGAGCCGATTTCGAAATGATGCATATGAGGATCACCTGTTTTATCACTCGGAAACTTAAAGCGGACAGTCCAATTGAATATCTAAAGCTAGTGGAGGATATTTTACACTACTTGGTAGAATCCAATGTGAATTTTAAACAGATTCTTACCTGTCACAACACTGATATTCACGCCTTTATCAAGAAGATTCTTGATGAGTTAACGGGAGAAGTTTATATTCGCAGAGTTAATGAAAATTATTATGAGTATATTCCATAATAAAATTCATCGCTACGAGTGCAAACAAATGCATGTGAAATCGTTGTCGATGTGTCGATTTTTATTTAAAGAGAAGAATAATTTGAATAATATCTGAAATAATTTCAAAATCCGCTGTTAATAAATGCTTGAATAAGTGTATTTGATTAAGAGATCGTGTTGCGCAATTGGAAATATAAAATAGGCATAGGCAGATTGCGATGAAGTTTTTCATGTATCAAATAATGCCAAACTTTTATTGATGCTATTAAATAGTTGTTAATTAGTAATGTTTAGTGTTTTCAAAGTCAAAAAGAGAGTGAAACGTAGTAAAAGAGAGAAAGGGGGAAAGCGTAAGAACGATAGACAAAATGGGAAAGTGCACATGCTTCTAATCCTTTATGTTCGGCCTGCTTTTATTATTACTTCTTTCTTCTGTACGACGTTACAGTGGGCAACCAAAACTTATTTCCATCTGTCGTCTCATTTAAATGAGTTAAGGACACTCATTTTGCAACTGGCTATTTGACAACTTTACAGACTATGACATGTATATATACTGTAAGACGGCAATTACCTGTTTAGGTTATCTTTACCTGCTTGTGGTCGAACAGATCAATCAAAACTAAAATTAAAAAATAATGCGCGAGCCCGGAATCGAACTGGGGGCTCATCGATGGCAACGGTGAATTTTACCACTAAACCACTCGCGCATCTGCGAGTTTTGTAAGGGGTCTGCTTTAGTTTGAACCTAAATTATTTTAGATTATGTAAGTCCAAAGTGATTTGTGTGTTTGTTTTGCAGTGTTGAATCAAACCACTAAAAGATGAAGTATTGTATGTTGTAAAATAGTGTTTTTAGAATGTTATGATGTAATTTAAGTAAGTGCGGATGTCGGACATATGAGAATATTACCTAGTATTAGGTAATCTATTATTATATGTCATTAGATTTATTTGTTTTGAGATCTGAACTTATTCTAAAATAACGAAGATTTAGAATAATATCTAATAGAGACAATCCTGGATAAAATGCACTAACTGTGTATGTTAGGGAATCAGCAGAAAAATAATTATGCGCGATCATAATTCTGTTTCTGAGAATTAAATCTTTTTTTTTTATTATGTATGATTACCTCACTTTATTTTCCTTTTTATTTTTACTTTACTTTACCTCTTTTTATATAACTTGTTTCTTCTACGAAGGGACGAGACCCGATAGCCTATTTTGCAATACAACTAGTTCGACTCCACTTTGATGGTAACAGAGTAAAGGAAGTAAATTCATTTTCTTCTATGGTGATACATACACAATTGTTAGAATGTTAAAGGCATTAACATTATCACACAGACCACTTGGTACATTTATATCCACCCACTTAGGTAACCGACCTTACAATTGTCTGAATCTCCCCGACTGCTAGGTTCTTATTAGTTCTATTAAAGAAGGAGTTTGATAGCTAAAGCCCGGGAGTAACTCATAAGGTCTCTCTTAACTCCGACATGGCGTCACAGACAGGATAACCAATTTGTGTGATTTTTGTGAAGAGGCAGATGTGTATGCCATCTTTTTTTYYTTTGAATTTAGTTGAGAATTCTACGAGAAGGAATTTTTTTATTATGTCTACTGAATTTCTCTCAAGAAAAATTCTCGCTTGATGAAAATATTTTCAGGTTATGCCTCCTGGGAAAATTTTCTAAGATCCGTTATGAGTGTTAACAGATTGAGAAATTTGTGTAGATCGCTGATCATATCGATTACATAATCTCATTCATATTATCTTTATCAGCTGGTTTTTAACTGAGCTTCAGATACATTATTTCGATGCCTAAAGATGTTTAATGATTCGTTTACTTTTCAAGTGAAATCATATTTTGCTGCGCGTGAATTGTTGTTATCTCAATTTTGAGTCAAGGAAGCTGTTCCTACTCGATATTCTTAACGAGATGATCTCATATATATTAATCAGAAATTTGTCAGAAATGGAATTACTACCAAACTCTGCTATTGATGAATAGAGCTGCTTATGCAAATGGAATTTTGTTCATAGAATACTGCAAGCCCTACTTATTATTCTGGGAACTTACGATTGTGACAAACATTGAATTACATCAGGATGGTTTAGGAATGTTTTAGATGTTATCAGGCATGATGATTATTAGAAGCCTCTTTAGTGTTTATGTCAACATCATTGACAATGTCATTACATCTATAAAATGGTGTAGTTGCTATCACGGGGATACAGATATTTTGGCCCATCTTAGACCCGGTGTCGCTGAATCGATTAAAGGAAATTGTTCAGAATTTGATTGAAATAWAACGACTTAGTTGAATTTAAGAAATGGATCGAAAGAAAAGTCAAGTCTAAACGTAATGCTGCGATTGTTTCGAAGTCGCTTTCCAAGTCAATCTTTGTGACTTCCAACAAGCAAGGTTATTCCAGCATTTCGAAAAACAAGAAAAGACAAGAGCCGCCGAATAATAACCGTTCGCATGGATCTGATCATCAGAAGAAGGATCAATCTAACAAAGGCAAGAAGAATGAGAGGAAGGAGAATATGAATAATGTCAAATTGAGCGATGAATCTACTAATATCTCCGAGGTTACAAGTCCTAGGCAGCGTGCCAATGGATAGTTTGAATTACTCCGAGGCATTCGAGGATTTTATTCTTAATTGATAATGGCGCTGCCATTAGTCTCACAGGTCATAGGGAATGGCTACATGATTACATGCCTTTCCGCAAGGACGATAAAGTTTTCTCTGTTGGTTATGACGATAGTCAAAAGAAATTGGAAGGTTCCGGTAGGATAATCTTTAATTACATGGGAAATGTTCTTACACTCTACCTACACTATTATGAGGGTGCTCCTACTATCTTTTCAGAAGACGATATCAACCGTTGCCCTGAATGCCGAATTCAGACCTACTTTCACGATTTTGGTACCAAATCTCAGACTTATTCAAAGGTTCTCAATGTTGGAGATGAATGTATTCAGTTAGTTCAAGTTAACAAGCTATGGTATATACCAGGTGATTTTAATCAGTTTATGATTGGTGGAGGACAATTGCATATAAACAACTTACATCTTAAATTGGCTCATGCTAACCCTAGGCTAATCAAAAAAGTCTATTAATCATGGGACGATTACTGCTTCGAAGAAGGAAATAAAGGAACTTGATGAATTGCTCAGCAAAGGTTGTGTTGATTGTATGGAAGCGAAGGCGAGACGAGCAAATGCTATAGAGGGTTCAAGAGACTATTACTTGCGTCCTATTCCTTTTGATGTTGTTTATTCCGATGTTTGCATTGTCAAGACGCACACGAGTGTTGGCGAAATGGGTTGCTTTGTTACTTTTAAGGACCAATATACTAAGTATACAACGGTTTTTATGATGAAACACAAGAGTGATGTTGCTCGTGCAGTTGATAAATACGTTCGATGGGTATCAAACCAATTTAGCAAGGAAGGATACAGAGTGCATAAAATCTTCTCAGATAAAGGTACTGAATACTTAAATGCTGAATTGAAAACCATATTAGAACGTGAAGGTATTGAACTTCATACTACCTCCGGTTATACATCTGCGTCTAATGGTGTTGCTGAACGCTTGAACTTAACGATTATGAATGATGCGCGTGCCATGTTGCATTCTGGTAAAGTTTCTCACAATTTTTGGAAGGAAGCTGTGCTATATTCAGTATTTGTCAGGAACAATCTCGTGAATGATAATATTGGAACCAGTCCGTCACTTAAACTCAAGTTTATGTCTCCCAAAACTAAGGATTTGCATATCTTTGGTGAACTTTGTGAGGTTACTTACCCTCCGAAATACACACCTAAGCTTGGGGAAAGGGCTGTTCAGGGCATATATCTTGGATGGAGCAATGAAACCTTTGGTTGCCAAGTCTTCATCCCGAATACGCCAGGAGACACACGTTACGGTACATTTACGGATACACGCCATGTTCAATTTATGAACCCGTCTGTACTTTATACAGACTATTTTCTTACACCTCAATCACGCGTGGATGATTCATTGCAGTCACTTTATGATCCAAGAATTGAGATTTTTGCCGATCTATCTGCTGATGATGCATCAAGTGATATTTCTTCTGAGGTGCCGAGTATTGTTGGATTATCTGAAGGTCAGAATGCGTCATCTATTCCTGTTGACAGAAAGCTCTACGACGATGCTGCTATGCAGACCGAGCTATCTGAAGATGATGATCATTCGATTGTGACAGAGCCCACATTGCGTGCTGGCAGTCCAATTGTATCCAGTTCAGACGATGACTACGAAAGTGATTCTGACTGGGTGCCAGATTCAGATGATAATTCAGACATACTGTCTACTACTTCTTCTACGTCTGAGGACTACTCTGATGATATTGAGAGCGCTGCCGACTTACGTGAAGTCTCAAACTCAGAGGAACCTCAGACTATCCAAGCATCAGACGAGAAGCCTACAGCGGAAACTACTATGCTTTTCGACTTGGATGCAGGAGATCACTCAACTCCTCAACTGCATTACAGGAAGCCAAACTTTAAGAAGCCTGCCAAGGGTACTAAACCCAAGAAAGTTTCATCGAAGCCCGCTCCTAATGCGAAGCGTTCACCTATGGTTGGTCATGCTGGTAAGATTAAGGGAGCGAAGCATTCAATGCCCCAAGCTCCTAAGGAGAACGTTAAAGCTGAGAGATCTACTGCAACTTCTACTGACGACAACCCTGTTGTCGGTGGAAAGGAATCGAACAATCTTGCTACTTCCAGAGTGACAGTTCCTGAAAATATGGAAGCACTGAGCACGTTAAATCGTCCGTTGCCCGTGGTCGAACCTGAGAAATTTGCAGTTTCTGATTCACCAAGTTTAAATGCTGGTGAAAAGGATTATCAGAGACTAACTGGACACAATCACACGGAGTCCAAGCATCATACTACGACCAGGCATCTTAACATCCCTTTACAAGCAGAACATGAAGATGATCGAGCATTACTCAACTCGTCATTGGATGGAGAAGTCAATCACTCTAAGTTACCTCAAGTTACTTCACCTCATGATACTTTGGCGGACAAATCCGGATCCTCTGGCCATAAGATATCATTTCAAGTGATTCCTGCGACTTCTGCTGGTGAAAAAGTGAAGACCGAGAAGGGTTCAAGCCGTTTGAACAAGTCCAAATTCTCTTCCTTAGAGCCTTTTAGGACTGGAACTCGTTTATCAAGAAAACATACTTATGATGATCTTGTGAATGGGGACACCCGTTCCTCGGTGCCGTTGATTAACAGCACTCCTGGCGAATCTTCTGCTCCTGAGCGTACCTATATGGTTGCTCGGAAGAAGCCACGGATTTTTCAAGTGTTGTTAAGCGACATTTATCTCGCAGCTAATCCGAAAGGTTACAAACAAGCGATGTGCAGCAAGGACGCTGCAAAATGGAAGGCAGCAATTGATGACGAGTAGTTTCACTCTCATCATATACATAACACATGGGATCGCAATCCAATTCTTACAGATGATCCGAAAATTTTGAATTGCTGCGTCTCCACAAGTTGGGTTTTTACCGTTAAATCTGATGGTCGACGCAAAGCACGTCTCGTTGCTCGCGGTGATCACCAGAAGGAGAATACATATTCAATTACATTTTCTCCAACTCTTCGACCAGAGATCATGAGAGCGATTTTTGCTCTTATTGCTACTCAGCATTGGTTTATGGCTCAGTTTGATGTCAAAACTGCTTATCTATACAGTCCTATTGATACCGAATTGTACATTTATCAGCCTCAAGGGTATTCTACCCACACAAGGCATGCAAAAGTGCCATCCGGCATGAGGGTGGTCTATAAGCTTAACAAAGCTTTATATGGTCTCAAGCAATCGGGCAATTTGTGGCATAAGGAAATTCAGAAACATTTGGCCAAAATTAATTTTGAAAGTTCCCACCCTTTTCCATCCACCTACATTCATAAGAATCGGAATGGAAAAGTCGATTGCGTTGTTGGTTTATTTGTGGATGACATTATTGTTGGCGCTTCGAATAAAGCTATACTGGACAAAGTTTACAAACATATATCTGGTAAATATGAGCTTAAAACGATCCAACCTGATAAGAAGACCAATTTACAGAAGTTTTTGGGGATTGATCTTAAAGGATGGTCGTGTGAAAAAGATTAAGCTATGTCAGTCTGCCTATATCGAAGAATTCGTTGAGAAGCTTCACCTTACTTTTGCTAGAAGCTGTGCTACTCCGTTAAGTCCAAAATTTCTACTTCGATACTGCGGAACATCCGTTAGAAGCTACTAAGGAGATGCTTAATAAGGCAGTCAGTGATTTTCGACGCAAAATTGGTTGTTTATTATACGTCGCGGTTATGACAAGGCCTGATATTGCTTATGCTGTTGATTACTTAGCGCGTTTTTCGACGTATCCTCATCGTCTAGTCGTTGATCAGTTGAAACATGTTTTAAACTACCTCTATCATAGTCGTTTCAAATCTATCATTTATCAACACACTTCGGAAACTAAAATGGATCATTTGATTTGCTACTCAGATAGTGACTATGCTCAAGATCCGATTACAAGGAAGTCCATGAACGGATTTCTCATCATGTTTTCGGATGCACCTCTCTATTGGAAGTGCCAGTATACCCCATTGGTCTGCAAGTCATCTACTGAGGCGGAACTTCAGGCAATTTACCTACTTTCTAATGAGCTTGAATGGTTTCACCCTCTCATGAAGTTCATGTCCGCTTATCAAGGCGAAGGAAAATATCCTGAACTTTTAGTGGATAACAAATCCGCTGTTGATACGATAGTTTATGGTAACTTTTCACCAAAATCAAAGCCATACGCTGTCAGGTAGAAATGTTTAGAAGAACGATTTGAAGAGAAGCGTTTCATTATCAAACACGTTAGTACGAAGGACCAGTTAGCTGATATTCTTACTAAACCTATTACTACCAAGGTATTGGGTAAGTTAAGGAGCATGATTATTCAGATGCTACAAATCAAGGGAGCGTGTCGGACATATGAGAATATTACCTAGTATTAGGTAATCTATTATTATATGTCATTAGATTTATTTGTTTTGAGATCTGAACTTATTCTAAAATAACGAAGATTTAGAATAATATCTAATAGAGACAATCCTGGATAAAATGCACTAACTGTGTATGTTAGGGAATCAGCAGAAAAATAATTATGCGCGATCATAATTCTGTTTCTGAGAATTAAATCTCTTTTTTTTTATTATGTATGATTACCTCACTTTATTTTCCTTTTTATTTTTACTTTACTTTACCTCTTTTTATATAACTTGTTTCTTCTACGAAGGGACGAGACCCGATAGCCTATTTTGCAATACAACTAGTTCGACTCCACTTTGATGGTAACAGAGTAAAGGAAGTAAATTCATTTTCTTCTATGGTGATACATACACAATTGTTAGAATGTTAAAGGCATTAACATTATCACACAGACCACTTGGTACATTTATATCCACCCACTTAGGTAACCGACCTTACAATTGTCTGAATCTCCCCGACTGCTAGGTTCTTATTAGTTCTATTAAAGAAGGAGTTTGATAGCTAAAGCCCGGGAGTAACTCATAATGTCTCTCTTAACTCCGACAGCGGAAGTAATGTATAATGAAATAATCAACTAGTTTGTATTCACTAGGATATAGATAAAAGCACCCCTTTGTATATGTTTATAATTTGAAGTGTTATTATATTTATTTTAATGACTTGTTTTTTTATTTGTTTTGTTTGTTTTTCTTATTTTTATCTTCTTGTTATATTTTCTCTTATTCTTATCTCTGTTCTTCTTATTCTCTTTTTTCTAAGCTCTTGTTTCTTCTTTCTTATCTTCATCTTGAGTTTTCCAAAAAGGCTAAATACTCATTTAATATTTTCTCTTTTTTCTGCTTAATAAAATATTTGCATCTCGTCGTCCAAATTTAATAAATAATTCGCTCATGTTGCTTCGCTCATAATATTACGTAACCATTTGGATAACACGTGACTTTTCCTTGTTCGATCCCTCACAAACTCGTGTAAGGGGTCAAACCAAGCGCATATTGGTTTAAAGCCAGATAAAATATTAATGAATTCATTTACCTGATTAGGTAACACGGAAAGATATAAATAGTTTCCGAAATAATTTATGAGAAGCGCGAATAAGAAATAAAGCGTACTGAAAGGATAGTGACCCGAAGGACAATAAGAAAGAGCTACATCGGAACAAGCTGACTAATATTCGTGTGGCGACTGCATATGCAAAACAACAGGTTTTTGCATGATCGCGGGTTATGCTGAATTCACATAATGTGATGTTCCCAAACAGGATGGATTCCTGTCGGAACCTATGAGTTATAATAATGTTTCATATGTTAATAACGCATAAAGGTTCAACTGGTATTTGATTTATAATATGTGAATCAAATTAATGTTCAGACAGATAGAAGAAATAATTCGCGGGGAAATTTTTCCTGTGAAATAAATTTCTCCCTAATCTACTTTCGGCTGAGAATGACCTATTCCACTTCTGCGGAAAAATATCTCTTATATGTATGTACTACTTTTTCCTTATATACTATGTGTCTCTTAGAAGGGACGACGACTTTATTGTGTAATTTGCAATACATATTCATATAAGGAAATCCATCTTGAAGTGATCCTTCAGCTGAAACCAAGAGTAACCTTCGGGTTCTCGCTGGATTACAAACGTGTTCGTAAGGACCCTATTTTGTTATGGGGGTCATTCTATGCAACAGAAGTCTTTTCTATATCCGAACTATATGGCCAATCCCGTTCATAACCTTGGGCATCTGCGCGCTCGGTAGTGCTACGGCACAGAGATATGTGAGCAATTAAGTAGATACAAATGTCACACGGGATTTATATACTCTGACATGGCGTCACAGACAGGATACTCAGTTTTGCATAAGAATTGTGGTTCGCGACACTATTAGTTTTTCAAATACTCTTTCATTTCGGATCGGCGAGAATTAACCCTTTCCAGGGAATTTTCACTAACAAATTTTTCATACGGTTTTATTGCACCGTGTGGGAAAATTTCTCATTGGTCAATTTAGGTCGACAGAGGATTTTTCTTAGTTGCATAATACTTTTGTGCTACCTAGGATTAAGATCTAGCCTAATACCTCTAAAATTCACAGATTTACAATTGCAAAATCTTCTCAACTACTTGCAAATATTATCAGGCACTACTGTTCAATTTACCAACATGTACTCAGCTTCCAATTCAACCGAATCTTCTCAATCATCAGAACTTCTTCGTAGCCTTGTTAGGGCTATAACCAATACTAATGAAACTTTGAAGTTGATTCATCAGGATCTCGCTGTTAAGCGTCTTGACCCTGAGAAAATCAGAAAGACGGTTAAGGAAAGTGTTGTCCCTGCTATTCATTTTTTGCGGGACGAAGATGGACAATGTAGTCCTATGGTGTTCATTCGCTACTTGAGTGAGCTTAGAAGTGCTCTAAAGGACTATGGTTATGAGCAGGTCTGTGCTAACTTTGCAGAACAGAAATATGACTCCGTCTCTGACGAAGAGGAGTTATTCACGAACGAGACTTTGAAACAAACAAACGATGGCTCTGTTTATGTTATGTTGAGAGATTACTATAGGAAATCTCACGGCAAGTATCCATCCGCAGCAAAGATGTTGAATCTTTTACGTGACCGACACTCGACTATTAAGCATAGCAAGCAGTCTTATCTTAAGGCCCTTGCAAAAACTTCGGTATGAAGATTATACCAAACCCTTTTTGGACTACTTTAATCTAATCGATGACTTTATTAATGCTATTAAGAGCGACGGTTACAAAGTCGATGATGATGATATCCTAGAGGCATTGAAACCAGGTGTTGTTAAGTTGTGCGAGAACGATCGAAACGAACTCAATCAAGTTACTACACTAACTGAATTTAAGAAGTGGATCATTAAGGAGGTCAAGATCCAACGTGTCCCTAACAGGGAGGAGGTTCAGATCCCAAAATACTTATTGAAGGGTCTTTACCATTCTCAGACCGACTCTAGCGGCACACACAACAAACAAAAGCAATATTCTTCGAAGCACGGTCAATCTAAAGGGCAGAGTCAATCGAAGAAGGACTCACCCGAGAAGAAAAATGTTCACAACTTCAACTTGAATAAT
Organism: Brettanomyces bruxellensis; assembly: GCF_011074885.1. Lineage (NCBI taxonomy): Eukaryota > Fungi > Ascomycota > Pichiomycetes > Pichiales > Pichiaceae > Brettanomyces > Brettanomyces bruxellensis. Next base: position 146,071 of record NC_054686.1, read on the forward strand.
CACAACGTCATATCTGATCTTGAATTATTGGGAGGTGTTCCGATGTCAGGTAAGAACTTACCGAGTTTCGTCTAATCTTATACTTATTGATGGAGGAGCGGGAATTAGTCTTACCGGGCACAAGGAATGGTTACATGATTTTGTACCACTTACAGAATCCGACAWTATTCAATCAATAGCCTACGATCATTCAACGAAAAATCTAGAGGGTCTAGGCAGGTTGATCTTTAATTATACTGGAAATTTACTCTCAGTTGATGCTTATTATTACGAGGGTGCCCCAACTATTCTTTCAGAAGACGATATAAAACAAATGTCCAGAGTGCAGTACTCAAATCTATCATCATGACTTCGGAACTACTTCTCAAAGTTATTCGAAGGTTCTAAATGTTGGTGAAGAGTGCATACAGCTTATTCAAATCGACAAGCTATGGTATATTCCTGGCGACTACAACCAATTCATTGTTGGCGGTGGTCAAATGGCAATCAATAATTTACATTTAAAACTAGGACATGCCAATACAAAGCTGATTCGAGACTCTATCTCTCACGGAACGATCTCTGTTTCCAAGGAGGAGAAAAATGAGCTAAAGCACACAGCGGATCATGGTTGCGCAAGATGCTTACGGGCAAAAGCGAGACGTGCTGATGCAGTCGAATATTCTCGTGATTATTATTTGCGCCCAGTACCGTTTGATATGGTTTATACAGATGTTTGTGTTGTCAATCTGCACGCTAAGAAAGGCGACCAAGGTTACTTTGTTACTTTCAAGGACCAGTTTACGAAGTTCACTACAATTTACTTCCTGGCTCATAAGAATGATGTTACCGCGGCGGTCGCCAAATACTTGGATTGGGTGGAAAATCAGTTCAGCGAACAAGGGTACAGAGTGCACAAACTCTTATTCTGATAAGGGCACTGAATACCTGAACGCTGCAATGAAGACACTTCTTGAGCGAAAAGGTGTGGAACATCATACGACCTCAGGATACATGTCGGCATCCAACGGTGTTGCAGAACGGTTGAATTTGACAATAATGAATGACACTCGTGCTATGTTACAGGCTGGAAAAGTTCCTAACGCATTTTGGAAAGAGGCAGCGTCATATTCTATCTTTATACGCAACCACCTCTACCAGAARAAGCATTGACACTAGTCCAGTAATGGCACTGGGAGTGAAGACTCCATTGAAGGCAAAGGATATACATGTTTTTGGCGAATATTGCGTTGTTACTCAACCTCCGGATTACTTACCCAAGCTTCACACTAGAGGTAATGAAAGGAATATATTTAGGATTTGATCCAAACACTTTTGGCTCTCATGTCTTTGTTCCAAACACTCCGGGAGATTTGCGATTTGGCAGTCATGTTTATTCAAGGAGCGTGAGTTTTCTCAAGACGCCCATGTTGTATGTGGATTACTGCTTGAATCATCGAACTTTGAATGATGACCCTCTTATGGAACTTTATGATCCGCGTTTTCAAATATTTGCCGATCTAGAGTCAGAGGAAGCACCATTAAGTTGCGACGAAGCAGCATTGCTTGCTGACGATCAGGTTGAAAATGATTTAACATTGTCACCCGCTGTCGAAAGGACGTCGCGTATCGATTCAAGTATCGACACGAGACCTGCTACCCCTGAAGATGAGTTGATAGACACTCGCCCTAAAGAAAATATTTCGAAGGCTGGAGCGCTCACTACGTCTTCCCTTGCTAAAGAAGGAAATAGAAGCAGAACCTCCTAAGGTTACAGACGATACCATTGTCATTGATACCTCACCTGGAGATACTCAGTCTTTCCACGAGTCGACGGATCATCCTGGAAATTTAAGTACGGATGAGTCTGACAACGACCCGGACTGGACCCCTGACAACGTCAGTATGCAAGACTCTTCTTCCGAGCCTGAGGATTACTCAGATGACGACTCACGTGAGCTGTCTGATGATGAACCTCAGACTAACCAGGCCCCAGACGAAAGAAAGGATGTAGAAAGGTACTTCTCTTTTCGACCTGGATCCAGGAGAATCATTCGACTTCCGGAAATACACTACAAGAAACTTCCACCCGAGGTAAGGGTCGAGGCGAAGAATCCCGGAAAGTCGCTCGTTAGCCAAAATGCTGGTAGGGCTAAGCATCCAAAGCGTTCTCGGAAAAGACGCGAGGGTGCACAGAGCGACAAGTTGAATAAATCAAATGGTCGCTCTACTAAAGGTGGTAAATACTACTACCAATGGTAGAGCAAATTTTAAACCAACTGTTGTTTCCACTGCAAAGGAGTCAGGGGACTCTTTGCAAACTTTAAATCCAATCGGATAGCTTCGGTAAGCATGTGAAAGTTGGAGTTTCTGATACATGCAAGTTAGAGATGCAYGGACTGAAGACAATCAGAAGCCGAAGGGTGCAGATCCTGTTAAGGCAGGGATCGAACAACGAAAGCATACGGAGCATTCAGTCGCACGCACTATAACATCAGACGACAAGAGCGCTGGCAGTCAGCTGATGCCAAAACTCTTCAATCAAGCAAGCCAAACACGGAGATAAATCACCTCAAGATTACCCACATCCTCCAAGACTCGATTCCGGAAAAACGAGCAGTGAGACGTCTTCTTCCGTGGCTGGTAAAAAGTCTGAAGTTACATCTTCTAAAGGGAATAGCTTACCATCGTGGCAAGGTCGTAATATGCGTTCATTGAATCGACCATTAACTAGAAAACGTCAATTTCATGATGATGGCGATCTGGACCGATATGACAGCACGGTGCCACCGATCGGCACAGGTAGATCTAGGCTGAAAGCAAAAGGCCGCTGGCGTTATGCGGTTAAACACAAGAAGCTCAAGGTCACCCAAGTGTTGCTAAGTGATGTTCACCTGGCAGTTACACCAAGTAGCTACAAGAAGGCGATAAGCAGTAATGATGGAGCTGCAAAGTGGAAAGCAGCAATTGCTGATGAGTTTAACTCTCATCGGAAACATTGCACCTGGGATCCCAAACCTATTATTACAGATGATCCTAGAATTTTGAGCCGGACGGTCTCCACAGGTTGGGTCTTCAACATCAAGTCCAGATGGTCGGTTCAAAGCGAGACTCCGTTTGCTCACGGGCGACCACCAGAAGGAGTCAACATACACCTTGACTTTTTCCCCCGACCACTTCGACCTGAGATCATGAGGAGCATTCTTGCTCTTATTGCTACACAACACTGGTTCATGGCACAGTTTGATGTTAAAACGGCTTATCTTAAATAGTCCAATTGATACCGAATTGTACATCTATCAGCCACAGGGCTATCATAGTTCTGTCAAACCTTCCGATGTATCAACCGGTAAGAGGGTGGTGTACAGGCTTAACAAAGCCTTATATGGTCTCAAGCAATCTGGAAAATTATGGCACGAGACAATCAAGGCATATTTGGCTAAGAATTGGATTTGAATATTCGAGCCCATTTCCTTCCACATACATTCATAAAGATGTCAAGGGAAAAACAGATTGCGTGGTTGGTCTATTTGTGGATGATATTATTATAGGTGCATCGACCAAATCTATTCTTGAGAAGGTCACTAAGCACTTACAGAAAGCTTATGAATTAAAGATCATCGAACAAGATCCAAAGACATATGTTCAAAGATTTTTAGGTATAGATCTTAAGGTGGAGAGACTTTAAAAAAAATGGTCGTGTTGGAAGAATTAGTTTATGTCARTCCTCTTACATTGAAGAGTTTGTTTGAGAAACTGAAGATTGAGATGACACGAAAATGCGCTACACCGTTGAGTCCTAACTTTTATTTTGATATGGATCAACACCCGTTGAAATTAACTCAAGAGGAATTGGATAAAAGAGTTACGGATTATAGACGCAAGATTGGTTGTTTACTTTATGTCTCTACTATGACTCGACCAGACATTGCTTATGCAGTTGATTATTTAGCAAGATTCTCTACTTATCCACATGATTTAGTAAGAAGAACAGGTGATTCACACAATTCGATATCTCTATTTTTCGAGATTCAGGACAATTGTTTATCAGAACACTGACGCCGATAAGCTTAATCATCTAATTTGCTATTCGKATAGTGACTATGCGCAAGATCCAATTACTCGTCAATCGATGAATGGTTATTTTATCATGTTTGCTAATGCGCCAGTTCATTGGAGAAGTCACTACACTCCACTGGTGTGCAAGTCTTCTACCGAAGCTGAATTACAAGCCATCAATTTCTTAACTGATGAGTTAGAATGGTTCCATCCTTTGATGAAATTTATTTCTGCTTATCAAGGAAAGGTTCATTGTCCTGAGTTACTAGTCGACAACAAGTCTGCCATAGATACAATAGTCTTCGGTAATTTTTCGCCGAAGGCAAAGCCATATGCAGTCAGGCTTAAATGTCTTGAAGAGAGATTTAATCGAAAGAAGTTTGTCATCAGGCATGTTGGCACAGAAAACCAATTAGCTGATTTGCTTACTAAACCAATAACTATCAAGGTCATGGATAAACTAAGGCACAATGCTTATTCAGATGTTACAAATCAAGGGAGCGTGTCGGAACCTATGAGTTATAATAATGTTTCATATGTTAATAACGCATAAAGGTTCAACTGGTATTTGATTTATAATATGTGAATCAAATTAATGTTCAGACAGATAGAAGAAATAATTCGCGGGGAAATTTTTCCTGTGAAATAAATTTCTCCCTAATCTACTTTCGGCTGAGAATGACCTATTCCACTTCTGCGGAAAAATATCTCTTATATGTATGTACTACTTTTTCCTTATATACTATGTGTCTCTTAGAAGGGATGAACGACTTTATTGTGTAATTTGCAATACATATTCTTATAAGGAAATCCATCTTGAAGTGAACCTTCAGCTGAAACCAAGAGTAACCTTCGGGTTCTCGCTGGATTACAAACGTGTTCGTAAGGACCCTATTTTGTTATGGGGGTCATTCTATGCAACAGAAGTCTTTTCTATATCCGAACTATATGGCCAATCCCGTTCATAACCTTGGGCATCTGCGCGCTCGGTAGTGCTACGGCACAGAGATATGTGAGCAATTAAGCAGATACAAATGTCACACGGGATTTATATACTCTGACAATTCCTCTTTGGCATATAATTTGTTATTGTATGAAATTGGAAGAGAAATGGAAGAAGTGTCATTCTCCATTTAATATAAATATGCGCCCTTGCCCTCCTTTGATACAGAGGCAAGGTTAGATTATGATTTAGTTATTTTTCTAGAAAGGGAGATTGAAAAGATAAGTGATTAGATAGAATAATGAATGAATAGAATGATTCATAGAGAACTATGAGATAAGAGATATGAAAGGATACGAGAAGAATCAGATAACAATCTTATTAATCTAATATATATCTTTAGACGGATTTGGTAATCATCTAAAGAATCCTTATACTTCAGGTTATTGAAAATAATATTTTGTTACCCTCAGTCTGACCATTTACAACTCGCAGATGCGCGAGTGGTTTAGTGGTAAAATTCACCGTTGCCATCGATGAGCCCCCAGTTCGATTCCGGGCTCGCGCATTACTTTTTACGAATAAATTGCATCCAATATTTTAGCTTGAAGTTACCCTAGCTTATCAACATTTCCCTGTTAAACGTTAAGTCATGTCAAGAAATCTTTTTTTTACTTCACGTAATTGTGATATGAATTTGCATAGTTGAATATAAGAGAATTTAGCGGGAATTATTCTATTATGAGGGTTGACCCATGGAAAGTGTATGATCCCTCAAATATAGAGCAAGGAAATCAAATTGCGCAATGCGTCTTGAACTTTATCAATGATCCTTTAACCTTGAAAGGAACTAAGAGTCAATCAACATTTGAGAATGCATTGCCAAAAATAAACGAATATACCGTTTTATCAGGAATAGTTGCATTACAAGGTAAAACAGTGGAAAAAACGTTGAAGAAACGGAAAACAAACACGATGCCACAAACTTATCTGTTGACACTAACCACGGGGTTGAAAGTGTTACCTGCCGAAAAGATACATACCCAATCCAGGGGCCGTCTACTTCATGATATGCATGCAGAGATTTTGTCAATTCGACTCTTTAATTTGATTCTCTTAGAGGATATAAAGAGGATAAACGATTGCAGTGATAATGATAGATGTGGCAAAATTTTAAGGCAAAATAGGAATGGCCTTTTTCAATTGAGGGATAGTACAATTAAACTCGCTATGTTTGTTACAGAGGCCCCATGTGGGGATGCATCTTTAGAAAATATTTCTTCTAGGAGTAGTAGCAATGTTGATTGGAAAGATGAAAAATGCGGACTCGAACCAATTAGAGGGAGATCATTCTTCAATAGAAAAGGATTAGTAAGAACGAAACCTGGAAGAAGAGATTCGCAAAAATCTTTGTCAAAATCGTGTTCGGACAAACTTTGCATGAAACAATTTACTTCTTTACTAAACTCAACAACCTTTTCATTTATTGATCCAGCATATAGGTACCAGTTTTACTTAGAATACATTGTGATTCCAGAAGAAAGCATCAGCCCTGTAGATGTGCAACGATGCTTTAGTGATCGGTTGAATTTAGACAAATCTGAGACTAATATTCAAGATTATTTCCACGCATTTAAAATCCTCCCCACTGAATTACCCGATTTCCCCTATCAATTTAAGTTGAATAACTCCCTGAACGCATGTGCCACATCATTGGTTTATTCACCTGTGTATCCAAATATGTTGGAAGTGATAAATAAGGGTGTACTAAACGGAAGATCGTCAAAAAAACATATTAACAAGGAGGCAAGCAGCCAATTATGCCGGGAAGCTCTTTTTGAAAGGGTAGCTGAACTAAATTCAAACTGTTTTGAAAACATAAAAACATATTCCAACTTCAAAGGAAGTATCAAAGAGCTTAGGAAAATTAAAGAAGGAGCCAAGAAGATATTCAAAAACTGGGGAGAATCTACAATCGATGATTTTACAATTAGAGGAGAAAGCTAATGCAAAATTGACAATTGGATATGCATATATTTCTAACTAGACAAACACTCTGTTTCAGTAAAATTCGAGTAGTTTCATTTCACTTTGCTTTTCTAAACCGTGAATCTTCTGTAATTATTCTATTTGTAATTATTATTCTCAACCGAATCATCATCGTTATCTTCATCATCAACATCCTGCACAATTTCACCGATGTGCTCAGCAGCTTTTGCATACTCCGCACTTTCTAGCACCTTCCGAATTTTGTCATTGGAACCACCAATTATGTCCAGCGGTTTAAGTCCCTCTTTGTTTCTTATGGACGGGTCTGCACCAACCTCAATCAGTTGTTGAATTAAGAATAGTGCATATTCTGGCTCGGAGAAACTGTAATTAGCGGCATAATGCAAAGGTGTATCACCGGTAACAGGGGCTTTAATATCAAGGTTGACACCATCTAAATCTATGATTTCGTCCATAACAGAGTAACAGCCATATTTGCAACATAAATGAAGAGCTGAATCTCCAGTTGCATCGGTAGCGGTATTTAATAATTTTATGAACTCCTCCGGCTTCTCTCCATATTGATTTTCTATGGACTTAAAAAGATCCAAATTATTTCTTCTTGCAGCTTCTATCATTTGCTCTTGTGCAGTCGCCCCCTTGAATTTTTCATCAGACATGACCTCAAACCAAAATTTGCATGACCTTCGAGGCAATATATTTGGTCTAACCCATACTTGATCATCCTGGAATGTACAGTAATAGAGGACATCTGGTTTAAGAATTCTGTCAGCCCACAGAGAGGTAGAAACATAATTGCTCGCGAATAATATGGTGCAAGGATGAAATAATGCTTACGAACCGATTAACAGCAAAAAATCAAAAATTAAATTTATGATAAAAACTAATTGGTGGGCGAAACTGGAACAATTAACGATGCAGGTAAGTCGATGAAATGTCTGGCAAATCTGATACGAAAAGAAACAAACTAGACTATCCATATCTCAGCAACTTTCATCCTATATTTATTACTAGACTCTTATTAACTTATAATAAAGCTATACGACAGTCTTCTTTTATGACATACTGTTTCAGAGTACCTTATTTGGGATGCCTTAGAATCAAATGGGGGTAAGAACAAAGAAGTAACATGTGTGAAACGAATATATGATATTTGAAGAACAAATTACACATGGACTACACCAACATTCAAAATAGCCTATAAACTGAATAAATGACATAGGTATGTAAAATGTATATATATATTTTTTGGCGGTTAGTATAGCAAATTACCTGTTCGGGCAACGCGCTTAAGAGGAAAGAAGTTTATGTGAATTTTTTTTTCATGATTTATCCAACCTTTTCGCATTGTTTTTAAAAATTTTTTCCCATGACTTCTACAATTTCAATTAGTCACAACTAGATTACTATAAATATCAGAATCTTTGCACATAGAAATACTTAAGCATTCACAATTCTACGATTCAAAATTTCCGGTTCGCAGTTTCTTTTCTCCTCTCACTCCCTCGTATAGACATTTGCTTCCTCAACAAAATGCCGTACACACCACTAACGGTTAGAAATGCTCTAGCCAGAAGTGTGATCTGTAAAATAGCATCAAAGGCTTACAGGCCAATGATATACACATCGGAGATCATTCCTGAAAATACTCTTTCAACAATTAGGTGCTATTCAACCAGATCTACAGTGATCCAGCTCCTAAACAACATTGGTTCCAAAAGAGAAGTTGAACAATACTTGAAATATTTCACTTCTGTTTCCCAACAGCAGTTTGCTGTGATTAAAGTCGGCGGTGCTATTATCACCCAACAACTCCCACAGTTAGCATCATGCTTGGCGTTCCTTTATCACTTGGGATTGTATCCCATTGTAGTTCATGGAACGGGTCCACAAATCAACCAAATTTTAGAAGGTCAGGGTGTTGAACCTGAATATTCTAATGGTATTAGAATTACAGATACAAAAACAATGGCTGTGGTCAGACGGTGCTTTTTGCAACAAAACCTCAGACTTGTGACTGCATTGGAAAAAATGGGCGTCAGGGCTAGACCAATAACGGGGGGTGTTTTTCAGGCTCAATATCTGGATAAAGAGAAGTATAAACTTGTTGGTCATATAACCAGCGTAGATAAAGAGCCAATCGAGGCGTCAATTAACGCTGGAGCTCTGCCAATTTTGACTTCTATGGCTGAAACCCCGTCTGGTCAGATATTGAATGTTAATGCAGATGTTGCAGCTGGAGAAATTGCAAGAGTTTTTGAACCATTGAAGATTGTGTACTTAAATGAAAAAGGTGGAATAATTGACGGAAACACAAAGGAGAAAATATCGGTTATAAACCTTGATGAAGAGTATGAAGATCTTTTGAAACAGAAGTGGGTGAAATATGGAACGAAGTTAAAGCTCAAAGAAATCAAAGCCCTTCTTACATATCTTCCAAGAAGCTCTTCCGTGGCAATTATCAATGTTGATGATCTTCAGAAAGAGTTATTTACTGACTCAGGTGCAGGAACTTTAATTCGCCGCGGTTACAAGTTGTTTACGAAGCGGACTTTGAAGAACTTCTCTCAGCCTGACTTGCTCCGTTCTGCTTTGGAGAGGGATCCAGAGATTAAGTTTGGGAAGAATTCTGTTGCAAACTATCTAACCGAGCTTGAAAAAATGAGCTTCAAGGCATATGGCGATGAACCCTTGGATGTCATGGCTATTGTGTGTGACGATCACGAGTTTAATAGTACGATTCCACGTCTTGACAAGTTTCTCGCTTCAAAGGCTGGCTGGCTAAATAACGTTACAGACAACGTGTTCAGTGCAATAAAAAAAGACTATCCTTCACTTTACTGGATAGTTGACGAAGACGATCCATATACTGCCTGGCATTTCAACAAAGCCGACGGTTCATATACAAAGGATGGAAAAATCTTGTACTGGTATGGCTGTAAGAACGTTGGCGATATCAGCTCTCTTATTGACTCATTTTATAAAAAATGCTCTACTGCAAGTGAACAGGGGTCTGGTGTATTTAATGGACAACAGACTGGTAGCTTTTCAACTTTTTCTCTTGGGCTGGCTGGGAACAAAATTGCAGCAAAGAAAAATAAAATTTCGGCATGTATTGGACATCGAGCATATTCCACACAACCGTTGCGTGAGACAATAAATCATAATGTGGGAAAGATCGGATTGATCGGAGCCAGAGGATTCACTGGAAGAAATCTTATTGGATTGATCAATAAACATCCATACTTGGAAGTTGCCCATGTTTCATCCAGAAACTTGAAGGGAAAGAAACTTGAAGGATACGACAAAAGTGAAGTTATCTACGAGAACCTATCACCAGTGGACATAGAGGAGATCGAAAAAAGTGGGGAGGTTGATGTCTGGGTGATGGCTTTGCCAAATGGTGTGTGCTCTCCGTTTGTCCAGGCAATTGATGCTGGAAACTCTGGAAAATCACACATCGTTGACCTTTCTGCGGATGGCCGATTTGATACGACAGGAAAATGGGTGTATGGATTACCAGAATTAAGCAATAGAGCTGAGATAGCTCAAGCCACAAGAATATCCAACCCCGGTTGCTATTCTACTGCTTCTCAGATTGCAATTAATCCCGTGTTTAAATATATTGGTGGGCGTCCTTCCATATTTGGCATTTCTGGCTATTCCGGTGCCGGAACAAAGCCTTCGAAGAAGAATGATGTGTCGTTTTTGAATAACAATCTTGTCCCATACGCTTTGACAGACCACACACATGAAAAAGAAATATCTTTTCATTTAGGGAAGAAGGTTGCTTTTATGCCACACGTTGGTCAATGGTTTCAAGGAATTACCTTGACAATAAACATTCCTTTGAAGGAGAAGTTGACAGCAGAAGATGCTTTCCAACTGTATTCAGAGAAATATGCAAACGAAAAAATGATTTCTGTCATCAAAAATACACCTTACGTGAAAGATATTAGTGGAAAGCATGGTGTGGTTGTAGGTGGCTTCAGTGTGAATGAGGAAAAGGATAGGATGGCAGTGGTCGCAACAATTGATAATTTGCTTAAGGGTGCTGCAACTCAATGCCTTCAAAATATTAATTTGATGATGAAGTACGATGAATATGCCGGTATTCCAGAAAGTAAGATGGTGTGCGCATAAGGTAGTTAGCAGGAACACAAAAAAGTTGTAATTAATTAAGATATCAGTGATAGACAAAGTCGTAAACTTTTGTAAATGTTATAACGTTTTCAAGAGGATCAGATGAATGCAAGAAAGACAGAACGAAGCCACTTGGAAATACCCATCTTCCTTTTTCACTATGTAAGAATAAACCAAACGCCTGATATTTTTTTTCTGATAACGGGGAAATTTCCTCGGGGAAAAGGTAAGGATGCTTTTCGGAGGAGGAGGGACATGCTTTTTTTTAATGTTTTCTCGTTGCGTCTAAGACGGTGATAACTTAATAAACACCATTAATCACAAAAAGTACGTCACGATAAAGGTGGTATTTTAAGTACGCAAGATCGTGATCAGATGCGTTGCAACACTATACGATGTGTATACGGTTTGATAGCGAAACTTGGAGAGAGAGCTGAGATCAAGACGTACGATGATGCTTTCAACATATTACAATTTAGGAGCTATTCAAAATCCTATTGGAACCACAAGGGAAAGAAGCGTGGAATGTTTGGACGACAGAGAAGTAGGGAGTTATTTTTTGGTGGTACGTCACGGGATAGGGAAGCAGCAAATGTAGTGATTAGCCAAGTGAAAGGAATCAATGAACAGGGTCTCATAAAGCTTATTAAGGATGGTAAAGACATGGGGGTAACGAGCATATTGGAGTGCTGTAAGAGGCTTAATCTTGATGAAGAGGGTCTTGTTTTGGTATCACGTTTACGGAAACGAATAGGTGATCTGAGTGAAGAAATATTACCGGTGGTTCGCATTGTTGGTCGCCAACAAGCAAGAAAGGCGTATTCGGATTATTTAGGAGAGAAGGTCCGCGAGCGTTTACTCATCACACATCCGGAGTTAATTAGGAAACAGGAGAAGGGGAAAAAGAAGACAAAATCTTTAGGTGGAGAAATATTGATGGAAAATGGAGGTGCAGACTTCAAAGTAGTGAGAGTGTCTTGGAAGATCAAGACGAATGATCTCGAGGGCCAAAAAAGGCACGAAATAACAAGTCAATTGAAGAAGGGCGAGCCAGTTTGCATAATATTTGATGAGAAAGGAAACTTCTTTCGCTCACAGAGAATGAATAATGGAGAAGAAATGTCAGATGCCGAAATCGCAAGAAGGAATTTCGTGTCGGACAATATCAAGAAATTGTTGGAAGAGGTGGGGGCAACATATGAAACTGAAGGAGAAATAACAGAGAAGCTAGCGTTTAAAGTGACGCCTGTGATAAAGAAGCAAATCTCTAAACAAGAAAAAAAAGAATTGAAGCTGCAAAAGAAACACGAAAGACAAGAAAAGCTTCGCCAGCGCACAGAAAAGAAAAGAAAAGAAGAGAGGATGAATTTAAAGAAGCTCCAGGCTTCGTGACGGATAGAAAGATACATATATATCATTTGTAAATAGCCATATTCTAGAAAATAGACGGACATGCATATAAAACCAGAGATGCGCGAGAAGAGAGAGATAAAAAAAGAAGAGAGAACAGAATAAAAGACCCAATAACCAACCAAGAAAACGTAGCGACACCGAAATCAATGTGCTGAAAACGATGAATAAATCAAATAAAATGCTTTTCAAACTAAAAAGGCAGGACAAAAGATTAACGAGCTATGAAAGAACAAATGTCACAAGAATGTAAACAATTCTTAGATCCAAATGCTTACTAATCTTTTAAAAATCCCAAGAAATAATACACGATATCTAAACGGAACCATATCTTACACTAAGATGGTGATAATTGTTTGACTGCACCCGTTTCAAGGATATACAGCCCTTCTTTGTATTTTTGCTCATCAGAAATTGCCTTTAGATATTTCCAGCCTAAATATCGACCGCATTGCTTGCATGATACATTGCATATGCAATACGTTCCTGTGGTCATTTGCCGATCATTACTTCTGTCACAAAAGACATTAACAATCTTGTAGATCAGAAGGGCATTTCCTAGACCTCCTTGATAACAATCAGAAACTATATAGCTTGATAATGCAACATGTGTCATACAATGTGAGCAAACATATATTAACGGCTTTCCATGGCAATTATACTTCTTATGCCTTTTGTAAAACGGTACAGGAAGACGAGAAAGGTTTCTGTTGCCGATCGATGTTCCCCTTCGGTAGGGATTACCACCAATTGCACTCTCTCCAGAATTTTCATTACCTTCTGATCCAGTATCATCGCTCAACGAAGAATCGTCATTGGCAACTCCACCATAATCATCACCTCCCAACTCATAGACATCATCATCTCCATCTATGTCTGTTGACCGATATCTATTTAATCGAATTTCATGCTGATAAGCAGAGTATACTTTTTTTTGGAGAGCTTTATCATCTCTCAAAGAGTCATCAGACTCAAGGCACGTCGTATACCGGAATCCCATTCTCCAAATTTCATATCAGCTAACGGTAAACTCACAGAAATGCAGTAATTCCCTTGGTCTTTTTCAGATTCTTAATGTATAATTTGGCGCAACTAAATAGATGAATGTCTGCGAAAAAGGTGTAAACTTTTTGAAATAAAAAATGTATGCTAAGCTGAAGTGGTGAAAATACTGACCGGCACATTCATTTTTTTTCTTTTATATTTTTACCCTCTTATCCGCACCTTAGTAACCGGCCGCACCCCGCATCTGACTTTAAGCACAAAAATTATTTTAGTATTGCAGATGGATCTCTATATCAATAACAGAGAGATACGAAAATGATAAAAATTAAGCATATACTATGAACTGGCCAATAAGAATAAACAATACAACCTATGCATAATGTCATCCAGCTCGGATGAAATGAATGTATGAAATAAGACAATCTTTGTAAAATATATACAAATCGTACTTTCAATTTAAATGCGGGACTGCTTATTTCTGCCCTACACCCAAAACTGTTCAAAAGGTCCGAGTGGATGAACGGTGTCGAATATAATGGAATGATTGACACTTCTAGTGAAACAGCTATTTTTGCGCTTTGTGTGTCATTGATTTTAAAAAACATCTATTCCACACCAGCACAATTGACAAAAGAGAGAAACAATTGACATAGATTCCAGATCTTTTGGTAAGGAAATTGGTACTTCTTGTTATTGAAACCATAACAAATGCTGCTCGGGCAACAACACACTTTTTTATTTGGAAGTTTGTTTATTCGTAGGATTTACTTAATAAAACACACTTTTTTAAAGCTTATGTGCTGTTTGTTTATATGTTCTCAAGCTCGAAGCCTTAGTTAGGCCAATTGTGAGACTGAAATACAGCATACAAACCAACAGGCTATCATTTTTAACTATAAATGTAGAAATGCTGATTTCTATGCGACGTGGGATCGTAGGTGCTAAAATACAACATTTTATACATAAGAATGGATTGCTTAGGGGGAATTGGAGATCTGGAGTCCAAGCATCAAGTAGTTGCCTAAAACGGTCTAGAACCAGAAGTGCAGCTACATCCGTACAACAAACATAGATTTCAAAGACTTTCTTTGGGTGGAGATTTGGTTCTATTGAGACTAAAAAATTCTGGTGCTGTATTCAGATTGGATAAACGCGCCCTCGCAAATACAACAAATACAATATTTCGGGGATGAAAGCGGGTAGTGAGTGGGCTGCGGGGACTATCAATGAAAACCACATTGTAGATTTGTAGCTCGGGCTTATCGTTCGACCGGAGCTGAATCAACAACTAAGTTCTAAAGTTCGTATAAAACGGCAAATTCGGGAATATTGCACATTGCTTTATGATACAAACTGCATAGCCCGGTCCTTCAGAGGATGATGTGATTGGTCTGGAAGTTGCGGTCTTCATAGAATAAGCAATCTGGGAGTACTTGCAATATAATTAATTACTAAGATAATGTTATCAGCGCGACTCGGGTCCAAGGCGTAAAGAAACGCAACAGCGGAGAATTTCTAAAATTTCTAAAAAAAAAATAAAAATAAAAATTTAAAGAGATGAAATTGAAATTCTGCGTAGATATCCCCCACCTCCTCTTCTCTAGGTATAGAGATGGTCAGTTATTTTTCCTCCTATTGCGCCGCATCTCTTGGCAGCTTTTCCGTATAGCGGCCAAAGGCATATTTTTTCCCTGAGCGAAGTTAAGAAAAAAATTTCCACTTCGGTCAAGCATGGATCTTTTTTATTTTTTTTTATTTTTTTTTTTATTTTTTTTTTATAAGTATCGCAGTAACCGTTTTCTATTATTGTTCACCGTATCCCTTTAAATCTGACTGTTTGTTCGCCGCTATCGAGGGAATTTTTTTTACTTAGCCAATTTAGCATAACTTGTTATAACAGCAGTACTTTCACTCAGTAAGTGATACCGAATACCCAGATTCAGCTGTCATCACGAAGATCGACACAGCCAGCATTTGCTTGTCCTCCAATAGGGATTACACACCATCTTTACACCCGCTAATTTAGACATCCAGCAAGATACACAAAAATACACAAACGGAGGCTGAAATGTCTCAGGTCCCGGACATAATTATGAGCGAAACATCATCATCGACCGTTGCTGGAGCAACGGCTAAAAACGGGGCGGTTTCCAGTGACAAGAATTTACAAGCATCGGGCAGAACCCACCCCATGGCATTCGGCACTATCCGGCAAGACGCCGCCAGTGTACCGGCAGCCCCACCAGAGGGAACGTTTTTTGGAAGGGTGTATCGGAGATTTCAGTACAGAGGGGTAAACCCTGGGGCGAGTGCATCGGCGAGCGCATGCGCGGGCGCGCAGGGCACACCGGAGGGAGACGCACGCGTGGGCAACGGCGACGAAAATGGCAAAGAGGCGGTTGGTGCAGCATCGCAGGTGCAGGTGGACTACGAGGCGCTACCGAAAGAGTCGCCGGTGTTGGCTCAACTCTTTGCGGGTGCGTTCGCCGGCATTCTAGAACACAGTGTAATGTACCCGATTGACGCAATCAAGACGCGCATGCAGATTGCGCAGATGGAGGCCAGCGAGGGCATAATACAGGCTTTCACGCACATTGCCGCAACCGAAGGGCTATACGGCCTCTGGCGCGGCATCTCAACAGTGATTCTCGGCGCAGGCCCTGCGCATGCCGTCTACTACTACGTTTTCGAGTCCACCAAAACAGCGCTCTGCCGGCATTTACAAGACGTGAACCATCACGTGAAAATGAAGAATTCACTAATCACAGACGAGAGGCATCCGCTGGTTGCGTCCGTTTCGGGAATTGCGGCTACCACCGCATCGGACGCTATTATGACACCGTTTGATGTTGTGAAGCAGCGCATGCAAATAATCCAGACGTGCGGCATGTGCGACAAGCCGTCGCCGTTCCACGTGGCTGCGCAGATGTTGCGCAAGGAGCGCCTCCGCCCTTTTTACATTTCATACCCTACAACTTTGGCCATGAATATCCCCTTTGCGGCAATCAACTTCGGCGTCTACGAGTACGCATCTTCTAAAATCAACCCGGACCAAATTTACAACCCAATGTTGCACTGCGTGTCGGGCGCCATATCGGGCGCAGTTGCCGCCGCAGTTACCACGCCGCTTGACTGCATAAAGACGGCGCTACAGACGCAGACTTTCCCGCGCGCAACCGGGTTCTTTTCCGCAGCGCAGCTGCTGTACCGCAAGGAAGGACTCCGAACGTTTTTGCGCGGCATGAAGCCCCGCATCGTTTTCAATTTCCCTTCCACCGCCATCAGCTGGACCGCCTACGAAATGGCAAAAGCCTATTTGCTCCCAAATTCGCTCAAGGACAGTTCTGATTGAAATTCCGCCGACGCGTTTTTTGCCCCTGAATTTTAGATGTATGCTTTTGGGGTGGAGCTGAAAAATCTGAACTGAAAAGGCCGATATAAAAAGCTGAAACTAAAAGGACCAATGCTGAAAAATACTCAAATAAAACAGAAATGCTCGTGCTTAAATGCTCGAATAAAGCTCAAAATAATACAGAAATGCTCAAAATCCAGAAATGCTACTTGATTTAGACCAACAAGGGTCCGTTTTCTTTTCTACATCAATAATCATGATTACTACTATCCGTATATAACCCATGTATTTATATTTAGGAGCACTCTATAAATGCCAAAATAACCTGCTCTGCATATCATGATTAAGCATGCGTAATCTACTCATCAATTATGCACTCCGTAATGTTATATTTTTTGTACTTCGTACTTTCCTGCCTCCACTTATCTTGTCGAATCCGGCTAAATGCGACTTGCCTGCCCGGCTTTATCCGGATTCATTCCCTTACGTACTTTCATACATCAACTCATCCTCTTTTGGCAACTGCATCTGTCAAAAGTACCATTTTATGCTTTTGTGCAACAAATGAAAACAAAACACACGACACGAGGAATGCCACAAAGTTGTAAAACTGGATATTTCTGGAGTTAGTATCTTGGCTTTATCCAATAAGCATAAATTTCACCTTCCACTTACTGCTCTTCTTGAGTATCCCCTATCTTCCTCCTCAGACCGGAAGGAGCTGAATATCTTTCTGAGGCTCTGGAACATTCTGATGCTCCCCTCAAAGTGAATTGACCTTTTGAAGGATTTGTAAATGAGACTCTTGCCTACCCTTTAAAGTTTTCAACAAACCTCTTCCAGCCACCTTTGGGGTGGGGTTTGCGGTGTACGGGTGCAACCACGATGCTCATCACTTGACAGAAAAAAAAAGGCACCATCTCCTTTATTCGGCAAACTCCGGACTCCACGGGTAAACAATGCCACAAATACACATAATTGCCAGTTTCTGTAGTTGCTGGCTGCATTATCGTTATCTATCACCCAATTAATTAGCTTTTTTATATTTTTTATCTTTCATTTTTTTATTTTTTTTATTTTCC
Source organism: Brettanomyces bruxellensis (assembly GCF_011074885.1). Classification (NCBI taxonomy): domain Eukaryota; kingdom Fungi; phylum Ascomycota; class Pichiomycetes; order Pichiales; family Pichiaceae; genus Brettanomyces; species Brettanomyces bruxellensis. The sequence goes on from NC_054686.1 coordinate 164,054, forward strand.
TGGCTGCAGTTTATCTTTCAACTGAACTATTGCTGCTTCAATTGGGGTTATAGTTTTATGACTACACAGACTTTAGACTCGTAGTTTCAACTCTTAGTGCCAGCAGTATCATTTGAGTGCAGAGGCAGCTTTTTGCACCGAGAGAAATATTCATAATGCAGGGATTTTTAGCGAGAGAGTGGTCTTTGTGGAATCAAGTTCAACTTGGCTTTTCCAAGTTCAGAAATGACGACAGAAGAGAAGATTTGGCATCGGAGGATCAAGGGAGCGTGAAATTTCAGGATGACGCAATGAATAGAAACAAACAATTGGGTGAAATTTCACCAAATGATTATAGTGACTGGGAAGATGGGAAATTGGCAGATCGACATTATGAGGACATTGACCCAGAGAAGCAGGCTTTTATAAGGGACAATGAGGGCATAGATGGTTCTAGAAGGCATGCTGAAGGCCAGGTCAAGAAGACAAAGCTCTGGTATTGGGCTTGGATGTGCTTTTTTATGATGGTATTGTGCTTTTTACCGCATCGTTTGGTTAAAGACTTGAAACCGTCAAGGCCATGCAATATGGCTGGGAAAACCTGGCAGAATACCAACAAGGCACACGGGTTGCTCTCAGAGGTCAATTCTCCATACTTCAAGCAACTCAAAAACGGTACAAAACTTCATGAGTTTATCGAAATTCCAGTTTTGCCAGCGTTGGACTACGGCAAGCCAGTTTACCAGCAGCACTTGCTAAATTCTACTTTTGGCAACTCGTGGGGTCTTCCCGCGACTGCACAGTACGTGCCACCGCCGGCCAGCGTGAATTTCAGCCAGGTTGTGCTCACATTGAACGTGTGGGTTGCAGGAATCCAATTCGACCGACTAATTCACGTTTATGTTGATGGAAACGAAGTTTGGAGGTCCAGCACACCGGAGCCGGCCGGAAGGGACTCGCACACGTTCACGCAGAAGGACGTGTCGCTGTACGGGTCGCTTTTCCGGAAGAACACGCAGGTGATGCTCCAGTTGGACAATTTGATCACTTCAAAGCTTACAGGAGTGTTCAACGTGTCGCTAGATGCGTTCTACTACAACTACCAGGGCAACCGGTCGTTGGTTCCGCACAAGGACCAGCTCAAGAAGCCCGATGGCGGGGTAAACGTCAAAGATGTGGACGATGTGATCATTCCGGGCCGCAGAAACAACCTTTTCCAGCATTCAGAGGATGCAAACCACATCGTTCCACTCACAAAATCGTTCCCGGGAAGACCGCCGTTGGTGTATTACCCGGACTCGCGGTTGCACGTGGTTCTCCCGCAGGTGAATGCCAACACTACGCAGGCCAGGGTGGTGATTTACATCTCGGGTAACGCCGAGGAGGAGTTCTGGTACTCGAATCTTTTAGATGAGTACAAGGACCGGTTCCGGGACCACGGGCACACGTTTGGCGGCCATGGGCCATGCCGTGTGATCAACGTTTACCACAACGGGGTGCGGATCGACTCCAGAAACCCCTTCCCTGTAATCTACACGGGAGGAATCTCGCCCGCACTTTGGAACCCGATTGTTTCCACCGGTTCGTATGACATAGTCGGCCTCTCACTGGATGTCTCACTCCTACTTCCGTACTTGTGGCAGGGTCCGGAAGCTTTGGACTTCGAAGTGTCGAACTGCTTTGATGATGATCTTCCTGCCGGAGCCTCGAAGTCCGGAATTGGCTCTAACTGGATATCCTCGGCCAGTCTCGCACTCTGGGAGGATGAGCATGTCGTGCACAGCGAGGGTGAGGTGCAAATTGCAGACAACTCCACCAAGGTCACCAGCATCGCCATTGTGCCACCTTTCAGCGGGTTCATGAACCAAATAGTCACTGCCAAGTACTCGAACCAGATTCGGACCTACTTCAACTTCACTTTTGCCAACGGCACGTCTCTCGACTTCATCGCCGAGCACTACACAACCGCACACCAGTCTAACATCCAGGTCATCAAGGGTTATGGCGATAAACAGACTCTGGTTGCAGTCCAGAAAGGCCAGAGGTCGCACGCCATTCTTAATGCCACCGACAATTCCACATTCTTCTCGTACAACCTCTCTTCAAGCCACCCGCTGGTCGTGTCTATCGAAAAGCAGAAGACTCAATCTCTTCCGCCTGACTCCAGCTACAAGATTTCGCTTGTCAAGGGATCCACTTTCAAGGTGCGTTTGAACGGCTCCAAGATCTTGAAGTTGAAGGTGTCCGAAAACGGAACTTCCAACATGACTCTTTCGCCGAACGGCAACCACGGAGAAGGCCGAGTCGAGCACAACCTCACAATCTCCACAAAGAGTGGCCACTCGTACAACCGGCATGCTTTGGGTGACAACACCACCGTCGTCTACGATAATGTGACCATTATCGAGCCTTTGGACGGAAGTATGAGCCTTGATGATGCCTTATACAGGCAGGAGGAGCCGGAAATCGTTAGTTCATTATCAGAGGCCCTGGCAGGAGGCTTTGGAGGCCTTAATGGGTTGGTTGGAGTAGAGGATGAGGACGATAAAGAGGTGTACGAGGCGTTTATCGGGTACTTGGGCCAGGATTCTTCGTCCAATGACGATGCTGAGGTTTCTCAGAGTGCTACATCGAGGAAATGCTCGCAGGATGGACTATTTAGGCACGTTCTCTTCAACTAGTGAAGAATGAAGCTGTAGTTTATTTTAATTGAAGTATCATTACGTTTGCAGTGGTGACTACATTAGTGGTTAGCCTATCCCTTCTGTAGTTTAGTTCACTATTGTACATTTAAGCAGTTCTAGTAAAGGATAAATCTGCACTTGATTTTGATTAAAGGACAAACTTTTACAGCAGAGAATATATTATTTAGTGGTTAGCTTACCCCTTCTGTAGTTTAGTTCATGATTGTACATATAAGCAGTTCTAGTAAAGGATAAAACTGTACACTGGATTTTGATTAAAGGACAAACGTTTACAGTAGAAACTACATTATCTGGTGGTGAACCTATCACTTCTGTAATTGAAAACAAGTATACATGTACAAACTAAGCCTTATCTGCCGGGTTGTTATTGGCAGGAGAGGTTGTTTCATCGCAACTCTCTGCTTCGGCTTCTCCAGTACCATCTTCCTCCTTTTCCAAGTCGTTAGGATCCAAAACGTCTGCATACATCTCGACCTGCCTCCAGAACTTCGGATCTTCGGTATTAGTCTCATCACCTAGAGTTCCGGGACTTGTTAGGCAGGATGCAGTGTGTGTTTCCTCCTTTTTTTGCCCATAATCAAAGCCTGAAAGTGTAGCAGATGACTGTGGAGTGGTTGCATCCGGTCTGTTCTTCAAGTTGGCCATGTAAGGAATATATGTATTGGCAGAGGAGCTAGGAAGCTTTCCGTCCAAAACAGAGTTGGCCCACATGGTTGTTATAGGGAGAGAAAGAGCGACTAGAGCCAAACCAATTGCTGATAGAGCATATGGAGACTTGACACCATGGAATGAGAGAATGATGATCACAGTAGGGACGATCAACGTCTGAAAGGCCATGATGAAGAGAATGTGGAAGATACTGAATTGCTTGAGGCCCAATATTCTTCTTGTGCGGATGGCTAGGCCAAGCTTCAAGATTAAGAGGATGGAAGTGATGCAGGAAGATCCTGTAAAGCAGAAAAGCGGCGTATTCACTAGCCAGTCTGGAACTGCGAGGATATCGAAGAAATTCACCTCGTTTGCCAGAATGAGGTAGGCAAGGTAGAAGCCAATGGTCACGAGTCCAACAACTGCCGAGATAAACGTCACAAGGTAGCCAAGAAGCCGGACTCGACTGCTTGGGGATCTGAAGATGATGTAAACTTGGTATGTGAGTGAGCACTCAACCAAAGTGATGAGAATGAAGTAGAAGGTGTTGGTAGCTGCCGTCACAGCAGATGCGTTCTGGTTGAAGTAAGTGTAGCCTGAAAAATACGTGCTGACTGTGGAATAGCTGTTGTGAACTGTAAACATGTACATTATCGAGTGGATAAATAAAACGACAAGACATGAGAGGTTGAGCGCAAAGATCGGCGTTTTCTTGTTCTTTGTAATGAGATATGTCACCGGTAAGCAGATCGTGGCTAGCCCAATTCTCACACCAAACACAGAGGAGAGAATCAACTGCTGGTGGATGTACTGATCAATTTCTCCAAATGTAATATTTGCAGGTCCTTGTGCGGACTCGTACGAAAGCACGATGTTGGATGCATCGATGTATTCGCTTGCAGACGACATTATATATGGTGCTCTGAACCTTAGATATGTTATTTGCGCGGTTAATAAAAGTAGAATGGCAAGTTGTTGATAGATACCACTACTTTCAACTCGACGTACACTTCAGTTGAAATCAGAAAAGAAGGAGGGAAAAACCACAAAGTAACAAAGAATAGACGATTATATATCTCCCTACAGGTGAGCCAAATCGAAATATCGGCTGCATATTTTGAAACATCCTGCTTTCAGGATACTCGGGCCAATTTTGCTCATGAAACATGCACCTAATCTGTACCGAAAGTAGAAACATCAATGGCAGCTTTGTAGGATCAATCCTCGAAATTCCCCAATTGGGACACTCCAATGATATGTGGTATTACCGGTGAAAAATTTTTTCCCTATCTTTTCATTAAATTTATTTTTGCTATATCGTCTGTCTTATCTAGTAACAATCTTTTTTGAAAGTGCTCCAACCCTGAAGCTCAACCAAATGCCTCATAGTCGGACGCCCATGCGGGCAGTTCCATGGTTTGTCAAGCCCTGATAAATGCCTTATAACTTTAGTCATAGTACTCCTCTTAAGTGCTCGACCAATCATAATACTGGATCTACATGCTCGCATTGCAAACATACTTCTGACCTTTGTTGGCCGAAGTGAGCTGTTACCTTCATCTTCACGCACCATATTGATTAATTCGTAAAAATCCATCAGGTTAAATTGCGTGTTTTTGGAAAAAGGGAGTGCCAAAAGCTCGATTTTCCTCCCTGTGGTCTCATCATCTTTCACTCTTATTTTGAAGCCGTTCTTTTCAAAAAGATCAACATTATTCGACACTATCATTTCATCCACCGCATTGAGTTCTAGAACTTGCGGAACGACAAGAGGCTGGCTCTGGAATTTTGTATCTCTCTGCAATCTTTCAAAATTGTACTTCTCATCGGAAGCGTGCTGATCAACAATGAACATATCTACAGAGCCGGTATTTCTATTCTTTCTTGTCACCAAAATGAATCCCAAGTTGAACTGCCCGATGATCTTCATCTCCATAAAGTCCGATTTCGTCACTGTAAGTGTGAGAAGCTTTTCGGCATTATTTGTATCTGTAATATCATCTAGTCTCTGCCTTTTTGAGGACGATTCTTGTTCAACAAGACGCATTCTTTTCAAAAATCTTAATTTCATGTCAAATTTACTAGCATCAATCTCTCTTTCCTGCCCAAAAGTGGCAAAACAGACTTTCTCCACTCTTTTCTGGGTAGAGTCTATTATATCATTTCGACTCATGTTTGTACGAATCGGCGAAGATTCTAGTTTGAAATCGGATAAAGATTCTTGCCTTGAAACTTCAATAGTTGGAGATAAAATAGGAGAAGTGGACTTTAAAATAGATTGTGAGGACTGTGAATAAGTACTCTGCACCTTTTCCTTCTCAAAACTGGAAGTCTCTTTGATATTATCGTCTGCGATTGTTGAAAATTCATCCACTTCTCTTTCCTGAGGCTTTTTCTTTAATGAAGTGTTATCCATTTTACAAGATACGGGATCATATTCAATTTTCTCATATTCATTTTGAACTTTCTCAGGTTCATCTTCAATTTTCTCAGGTTCGTCTTGAACTAGCTCATGCTCATCTTGAACCATCTCATGTTCATTTTGAACTTCTTCAGGTTCCTCTTGAACTTTCACAGGTTCATTTTCACCTTTCACATGTTCACCCTGAACTTTCACAAGTTCATTTTCACCTTTTCCAGGTTCATTTTCATCCTTTTCACGCTCGGTTTCATCCTTTGAATCGCTTATTTCATCCTCCTCATCAGTATTCGGTATGCTGGATGTATCATCGCTCTTTAGTGAAAAACTTTCCAACGTGAACTGCCTAACAGAGTTATTTCTCTCCGATATTCTCTCAGTTACATTATCATTGACTGGGATTCGAACATCGTTTGCACTGAAAATGCCATCAAGCTTCTCGCGAAGAGATTCAAGAATCTTGGCTTCATTGCTGACCATCACGGTTCTTTTATCGGGTGTCACATTAATATCAACAAACTTCTGATCCATAAAAAGTACCAGTACTATCATTGGGTACTGGAGATGGTTAAATTTCTTGTACATCTCGTTAACAGCCTTACTAAACCGTGGCAGATGAACCGGTCTGCCGTTTATATACCAGAACTGCCTATCAGAAGAAGATCTACCTTGACCAAAAGAAGCGTTAGAAATGAAACCAGAAAAACGTATCTCCTGCACACCCTGATGAAATTTGGACGGAACTGAAACTGTGAAATCAACTGCTTCTAGTCCACGGGCGCCTCCAGATCCAAAGAGAGACGTTATGTTTCTTTTAAGCTCTTTAGAGCCACTTGTGGAAAACACCACAGACTTTCGGCCTCTGGCGTCTATATGCCGCACTATCATACGCACACCAGTACTAACCAAAGCGTAGCATTGTAAAAATGCAATGGCTTTATGATATTCTCGCTTTATATTCTTCACCAAATCGATTCTCCGGACCGGAAGACGTTCAAACAATTTGGAAATTTCAACCGTCGTTCCTATAGGTCTAGAAGTCATCTTTTTCGACGAAATACGCCCCATCTGATTGAATTCCACACACCAAGCCTGTGGTGTTGTCTTTGCAGTGGCTGTGGTGACGATAACGTCAGAAATTGCACATAAAGAACTCATTGCCTCACCTCTAAAACCAAAAGTACTTATAGTTTCCACATCACTAAAACTGGACAATTTTGACGTGTAGTGTTTCAGGCAAATGCTCTCAAAGTCTTGCTCTTCAATACCTGATCCATTATCTGTGACAACAATTGAGTCCTTGCCATAATTCTTGAATGTGATGTCTATCTGTGTAGCCTTGGCATCTAGTCCATTTTCAACCACTTCTTTCACTGCAGTTGTTAAATCCACAATCACCTGACCGGAGGTGATCTGATGGACATCTGTCTGATCAATTCTTGTGATGGCCATACTGTGGTATAAATTGAAGAGATACAGAGGTGCTTTCCATTGCAAATAACGAGATGAACCTGATGTGATAACGGTTATCTATTTTCAGTCCAATATTATTTCATTCATTTTTTTAACGCGCGCGTATTTTGAAAAACCGCGTGTACAACTTGGATTCATTACCAAGGTTTTAGATGTGGATTCGAAATTGAACATGCCGCTTAAGGATGGATCAGAATTTGGGAGGCGAGAAAGAGCCGGAGACAGTTGACTTAGAAAAGGATGAAAATGCTAATTCGAGGGATGCCGAACCGGCGTTCATTGGCTTACGAGCAGAAAAGGTGATTTCATGGATTATTGAACTAGTAGAAGTGTTCATTGAGCAGATATGGTACTACAGGGGCGTTTATCCGAGCGAATCGTTTAAAAAAGTGCGTTCTTTTCAATTGGAGGTATATACGAACATTCACCCGGGAGTGAAAGAGTATTTGAGTAATGTATCAAACAAGCTGCTGGAAATGTTGAAAAAAGGAAAGCTTAGTCGCATTTTTGTGGCTATATACAACCCTGGAGATGGGAATACCGAGCCAATAGACGTTGCTGGTATCAGGGAAGAATCGTATGCGATAAGTTTTACTGATTCGATAATATTCGACTACCTTAGGCAGAATTGCCCAGTTCAATTTGACAGTTCATTTAATGAGCAACGTCTCTATGCCTCAATTCAGAGCTTTCTATATTCGGTAATTAGTGAATTGACCAGACTTCAGAAGTTTACGGACTTCATACCGGACTTCCGACTTTTTGTGTCGGCCGACAAAGAGTCATTTGGCGAATTTGTGGCAAATCCAGACTGGATATTGGAAAGCACTGATCAGGATGAGGAGACACAGCCTGGAAACGGGCTTGGCGATTCACGAGTGAGAGTATTTAAGGAAGTGAACCTGGGATATTTGAGTATTAAGGGTTATGCTGCTAGCGGACATGTGAGTGGTGAAAAGTGAGTGGTGAAAGGAGAAGTATGAGAAAGCGAAGTGTGGTTTGAAAGAAAGACAGAAGGAGGTATAAATTGCTTTTTTGATTCCTTATATATGGATGCATGAACAAACATCAATGCAACATTGGTGAACGTGCAGAATCCTAACTTTTACCTTTACCATCTTCACCATCAGATTATCATCAAGATGTAGGAGGAAAATCTACAAAAGAATACAGTTACAGCCTTCTTGTGGTAACTGATCGTTTTCTTGGTCTTGCAATTCTTTATAATCTGCCATTTTCGTTTCAATGGGTATTATTGATGAATTCAGACATATTGGGACTGCCAGCTTGAAACCAGTCAAACAAATTTCCAAAATATTCGTCTTATTTTGCCTTGGCTGTCCATACACAACCAATGTGGGTTTATTCGCAAATATTGGAAAGTATTTACTGAATTAGGTTAATCAAAAGTTTTGATCGTACATCATCAGACCAATCTTCACAATGATTGCGGAAATATACTCTTTCCGAGGGTTTATTTAAACCATGAACTCATACTATAGGCAGAGCAGAACGGAAAATGAAAATTACTGCTATCTTGAATATAATGCATGTTACACAGGTCTGGTTAAGTCAGGGAGAACGTTGGGAAATCGTATGGGTGCATGATCACAATGGAGAAGTGCTGTTACTAAATATTTAAAGGAAAATGTCGCTGTGTAGGCTTCATAGGACTTAAATAGTCATATCAGATCTTCTCAACTTTTGCCGCTCTTCACCTGTAGATTTGAGGGTCCTTGAATAGTTGAAGTGGCGAGAGAAAAGAAGCATGTTTGCTGCAAAGGAATAATTTTGATACTACAAAGTGAATGAATAGAAAAGAAAATGATGCTGAATTGGAATTAGTGGTTGATGAAAAGTGCTCAAATTAGTTTTTGCTGAAGTGCACAGACTAGGCTTGGGATGAAGATGAATATTTGAAGAAAGCCAATTACTGGAAGCAAAAATATACAGACATATGCTTCTCTTTAAATAGCAACTGTTGCAGACCATGATTTTCATAATGGTGTTTGGTGGGTTTGTATTGAAGCGTTGTGGAATATACAGTGAGACAATAAATCATTTCAATTGGCTGCAAAAAGCCATTATATAGGAAGATAACCATAGCTAGACAAATACAGAAGATACATAGCAGAAACTAAATCTAAATTTATTCAACCTCTGTGAGCAACCGAAGCACAGCTAATATTACAACATTACGCAAAGCAGTCAGTGGATCTTGTGAAGCCTCTGGCGGGTGGCAGCAAGAGAAGCGTGATGTGTGCGTAAAAAGTCACAAAACAGCAAGAAGAGAAACCAGGCACATAGCAAATTAAATAAGTGATGAAGTAGGAAGAGGTGAGTGGTTCCAAAGAGCAGGCTGTAAAAAACAAGATACAGTATAAGCAGACCTGTTAGCAGCTGCTGGGATCTGAGTACAATTGGAGAAAAGAGACATCCCGAGTTGTTCATCTGGACCAAAAGCACTATAGGGAGCACCGCCAGAATATTGTGGTGCGAGGAGAAGGGAGTTGCCCATTTGAGCGAGAAGTTGTGAACCCACACAATCAATACTGGGATGTTAATGGGGAGGACGCAAGTCATGAGGAGAAGAAGAGAGAGGTTGAAGTTTCTGTAGTTAAGGAGTGCAGAGAAGGCATTTGCGTTAGTGCTAGTAGCATAAGCACTAGCGTTGAAGCCGGAGTTGACATTAAAAGAATTAAGAGAATTAACATCATCAACATTATCAACATCACCAAAATCATCAACAGAATTAGCAGAATTGACATCACCAACATTATCATCGGAATTAGCAGAATTAGCAGAATTAACAGCATTAACATTATTAACATCAGAAATCACCTCCTCGGAATTAACATCATCAACTTCTTTAGTATCAGCCCTGTTAGCATCAATCTCACCGGCATCATTAATCGTATTAACCCCATAAGCCTTATTAGCTATACATGTTCTAGAATTTCCAAGGCTTCCCGAAATACGCACTGACACAGCCTTTGAATTTCTCGCCGTCTCCATAAGAACCAAAACGTGCGCGCGCAAAACGACAAAAATTTGCGTGCCGTAGCAGACGACAAATGCGAACTGGTATGGTAGGTAGAGAAGCACGAGCGCCATGAGGAGGAGAGCCGCACCAGTTCTGCGGCGGCCGTGCGCCGCGCCTGCACCACCGAGCCGTGGGTGTCGTATGCGCCGCGCAACCCGCAGGCAAGCAGACGCGACGGCGCTGCAGGCACCCGACACAAGTGTGCTGAGCACCGCCACCAGCGAGACTGCGATTGCGAGAGCGCAGGGACCGTAGAACCAGAGCGCAGGCTCTCCAATCCCGAGAAAGCAGTTATCGCTGCGGGTGTCTGTGTCGCCAACGGTACGGAGGAGCGAATCCGCCATGCGGGGTTGTGCAGGATCCAAGCGCGCAAAAAGCGCCTGTAATCCCGGGTGCGCGGCGAGCGCAGCGACAAGTGCGGCAGCGGCAAGCAGCGCGGAACCAAGCACGCCGGGGCGGCACAGCCAGAGTAGCGCAGTGCGAAAGGGTGGGAACACGCCGCGCGAGCTGTAATGCGCGAGCTGCAGCAGCAGCGCAGCCGCGACAACAGAAAGCGGCAATCCAACCACAGAAAGGCGGTAGGGCAAAACAAGGTTGCGCAAAGACTGGAACCAGTCAATTGAAATGTACACGTCCATAATACGGTCAGATGCGAGGGTGTCTGCAAACAAGCGCAGTGTGAGGTGTGAGGTGGTCTTGTTGTAAGGCACAAAGGGAGTAGCGCCCATAATGCGGGCGGTCACGTGACCTGCGCCGCGGCGCGACCCTCCCAGCGCAACGTGCCACTTGACCTCGTCGCCTGCGCTCTGCCGCAGCAGTGGCGCAAAGCGCTCACGCACAGACGGCCGGTAGCGGAGCGCCACGCGGTACGCGAGTAGCGCCGTGCGCGCGGACGGTACGTCGACGTCTATGGCCAGCGGCCGGTGTGACGGAAGCGTGAGGTCGTAGCCGCGCGTCAGAAGCGTCCAGAGGCTGCGCCGGCCCAAGGACACGCGCCCTGCGGCCTGCGGCTCGAGACCCGCAAGGAAAAAGTGGCGCGCAGGCACCGCCGCATCCTGCTCCGCAATCACAACGGTGTTGAATCCGCGCAGGGTGGATGACGAGAGGTGAAGCGAGAAAAATGTGGAACCACCAGAAAACGGATATTCTAAAGGAAGGGAGGTGTCATCAGAGAACTGGGAGGAGTCATCAGAGAGCTGAGAAGAGTCTTCTGATGACCGAGAAATGCCATCATTAGAGTCCTTCACCAAGTCATTCGACGCGCCGATCGACCCGACCGACCGCGGAACAACCTCCACATTTTTTTCCAAATCCACACATTCAAGCTGCACGAACTCGCTGGTCGCCGGCGTCGTGTAGTCGAACACGACGTCACCGTCCTGCTGCTGTTCCGGCACAGCCCGGCAGAGCAGGACCGCCGGCGCGCTGCCGGCAGCAAGTTGCGCCATGCTGGCGGGGCGCACCGAGCTGAGCATGTCGAACCTTGCGCCGGTAAGGTGGAACAGATGAATTGCGGGAGTGCCGAGTCCCCTACGGCTTGCGGAGCGGGGGAGTTCGAAGCTACGCTCGCGCGCAGAGTCCTTAAGTTGCTTGAGGTCGATTTTTAGGCCGAAGCGGGGGATGCCTTGGGTGTTGCCTTGGACGTTGCCCTGCGCGATGCCTTGCGCTATATTCTTGCCCTGCGTTTTGCCCTGCGCGTTGCCCTTCGCTATACCCATATCATGCATTTTGCCCTCCACGTTGCCCACGAAGTTCCGCCGGAAAATCCGCATTCGCTGCTCAACCGGGAGGGGCTGCATCGACGCGTCGGTGACGTCGAGAAGCGCCCGTGCAACGATGCGTCGCAACTGGTCGCACCACACAATTGCCAAGTGGTCCATCGGTGTCCAGACCCCGGGAATTCCGCTGGTAGAAACCGTCAACCCGTGTGATGCGGGAACCAGCCCGGTAAGCACTGTGAGAGCCGCGGGAAGTGTTGTGTCCAATATCCCGCCGGTAATTGACACAACAGTGACGTTGCAGAGTCTTTCTCTGGCCTGCGAGGCTTTATTGTGGATGCGTTTTGCTTTTTTGCTGACAGCTTTAGCGTTGGCTTTAGGCTTATCGTCAATATTTGGGGTGTATTTTTTCTTGGCAGCCTTGTTCAGAATGGCTTTTTTCTGAATAGCTATAGTAGAGGCATCAATGTCATCATTAGCATTATCCTGATCAGGTTTCACATTGTCCTGATTCCGAGAACCTCTCACAGCTTTATCAAGTTTATCCAAAGTAGCTATATGCAAGGTAGCTTTCTCAAGTTTATCCAAAGTAGCTAAATTAGCTTTCTCAAGCTTATCGAAAGTAGCTGTATCCAAATCAGCTTTATCAAGCTCATCCAAAGTAGCTTTACCCAACTCAGCTTTATTCGCTTGCTCCCGCTTATGCAACCCTCTTCCACTCTCTTCCCTTGCGTACCCCAACCGCCAATATTTGTTCGTCTCAGAAAAAACATCAAGTAGCTCCTTGTCAAAAGTCGCAGGGGCCGCTGCATGCGGTGCAGCAAGCGTGAGGATCGTGGTGACCGACCCCGGCAGGTAATTGGGCAGCGTGAGCATCACTCGGGCCACCACTCCACCCATGGAATGGCCTACAAGGATTACTGATGTTGCCGGGTGCTTATTTCCTCGATACAACGAAAGAATGAACCTCACGGCCTCATTCAGGTACTCAGACTGGTCCAGCATCGTCCGGCCGTGGAATGCTGTGAAATCACCGTTGAAATCAGCGGCGAAAAAATCAAGATTTGTGCCGTTGCTGCCTCTGGGCCCCCCGATGAAATTATTATCGCGGTCCAAATAAATTTTTTCTTCCCGCGAATTTTCCACTTGCTCCCCGTAGAACTGCGCCGCGGCCTCGGCGGCGATCGATCGCACCTGCTTGTAGCTGCCAGCGTTGCCAGGGATGAAAAGCACGGGTGTCCCCGTGAGCCGGAACCCCCCGCCTAGCCCACCGGGGCCATCCGGCAGCCGGTCCTTGCCCTGCTCCCGGTACAAGTACAACGAGTATTTCGAAGCGAACCGCGTGTGCGTCCCGTCAAACCCGTCCACCCGCGCGTACGCGGGCGACATGTACACGCCGCGGCACTTCCCGGCATCACAGCCCCCGGGTGCCTGCCTGAAACTCATCCCTATTAATGCCAACATCAAGATTCCCGTCATAGTCACCATCCTCAGAACCATTGTCGGTGTCAACACCATCTCACGTGGCTCACGTTTGTGTCTTGCATCGTCTGTCATTTAGATGAGATGCGTGGGTGGATAATAGGGGATAAATGAAGGATGATGGAAGTAAATGAAATGAAGTAATGAAAATAATATATGAAGTAATGGATCAAGTAATTGAAGTAATTGATGTGATGGATGAAGTAATGAATGAGGATGGATGCAGTAATGGATGAAGTGATGGATAAAGTAGTGCCAGATGAAATGTGGGAAATGAATTAATGCTAAATAGTCCAATCGAAATATACTGTGTTCGGTATTTGCGAATTTTGAGTATTCGAAATTGCTCAACGATATATCTGTGGAGTGATTCAAGATGAATCGATCAAGTAGTTCAAGCGATCCACTATCAATGAAGTATCTATCTATGAACTATCCAATTTTATTATCACTTGCAATACTTAATCCTCCGCAGACTATCGCCCCACCTTAAAGATTCAAGTACACCAGAAAATTCACAAGAATAGAAATTTTATGCCCAGCTTGGCCCTCCGAGATCTGATAATCAACAAATCAACAACTGCAGAAAATATTTCTACTTGTCTCCTTAATGCTAGCTGCCTAAGTCAGAGCTTATGTTGCAATCTACAACTCTAAAGAATAAACCCACGCTTCCTCTGCCCTGAGGAAAAATTTCCGTCTGTCTGAATTTCCTTTCCTCTTTGTTTACCCAAAGTGGATTGAGCCGAGGGAAGCTGGGATAATTCGGCAACATAAAAAGGACATTTTTATTACCCAAGCTTAACCGAAAACCAACCGGCAGCAATTTTTTCTTCGTCCTTGTCACAATCTCTTTTGAAAACCCGGACCAACCTGCTAAGCCTTCAACAATCCAAAACCGCTTCCTCGCCGCATGTTATTTCCGGAACCGGCCAATCAAGTTGTCCCTTGAGGTAAACTTTGGGCTTTTTGGGTATTTTTGGGCTTACATCCGTGCGTGTTGCATTAGCACGCAGCAAATAAATTATTTTGTGATAATGTTGCAAATAATCCCACGGTTGCCCTGGAAATAGAATAACAATACCTGAATATATCCGTCTAGCGATTTCGGCAAATAAACCAGAGGCCGAGTTATTTGTATTGTTTACAGAATGCTATTATGGGAACTTGCTAAAAGATTCTTCTTATGCTAATTTGCGGATTAATAAATATATGCTAATCATCTTAATTATCGTAAAGCATGTCCTCAACTACACAATTATATCTTTTCTAATTAACAGATTCTAACTTACTAACAAATTTTAACTTATAATTAGCATAGTTATCTTTTCTTAGTATAATTCTATCTCTTTCATTATCATAACTCTATGTCTTTCATTATCATAATTCTATCTTCTTTTAATTACCTACTACCTCATAGCATAATGTTCTTTTCTTCATCTATCTTAATGCAGTTCATTTACACATCCAGTGAACTTCATATTGTGCCATCTGTATACTGCCAATTGCCATACATATATATATATATATATATTTTTTTTTTTTGGCCCGCTATATTTGCCAAGCCCTTCCGCCTCGAAGCAGGGGAATAAAGATAGCCTGAAAATTTAATAACCAAGGATTACTTTACACTTCACAGAAAAAGGAGAATTTAATATCACCACAAAAACAGATTTAGTCAGGGGATGATTTAGGTGGTGGCGGTGGGAAAAGATAGACTTAGCAATGTAAAAGTAACAAAACAAGAGGCGATCAAATTTATACCTCTTATCACATCGAAATCCGTCGGTTCTCTTAGTAAGTGTATGCTCCAATAAAAACGCCCAACCGCTCGCATGCTCAAATCATCACATCTCTACACCCGAAAATTGAACCTGCGAGATAAGTTTTTTTTTTTTTTTTTTCTCCACAGAGCAGGCACGACAATGTCAAAGTGAGGGTTTGATTATTGATGTTCGATGATAAACGTTATCACAATTCCCAAATAGCAGATTTTCCAGGCTTTCGCTCATCTCAACCAGCTGCGAAATGAATTCCATCGGCAATCCGGCAGGTGGGAACTTTTCCGGGGTGAATTACTTTCAGAAAGGACGGCATGAAAATCGGAATGGTAGATCTGAAAAAAACCACAAAGGAAAACCGACAAAGGGGGCAATTAACGGACAGGAAAGAAACAACACGACCAACTTTAACAGGAACAAAAGAAGAGGCAACAGGCAGAATGGTCGAGATAGATCGTTTGGGAATCGGGGTGTGAAGCATGATGATAATACTGATGGGATTGTGCATTTTGAAAAAAGTACAAGCACCGGTGGACAAGGCAAGAAGAGCGAACATTCCGGGCAGAATGGGCATGCGATTTCCCGGAGGAGCAGGGTAGAGCCAGTATCCGGCAATCAGAGAAGCACAGAGCCATTTTCATCAAAGTTTGTTGGGGCAATGGTGGAAAATCCACAAGATTTGGGATTTAGAAAAGTGAGCAGAGGGAGTCTTGCAGTGCCAAAATACATGCTAAAGACACAGACCCTTTTCGAGAGTTCGCCCTTTGTGCAGAATGAGTGGGATCGCAAGAACCAGGAGATGCTTGCTGCACGGGAATCGGAGTTTCAAGGAGATCCCCAGGTGTTGTTTCAAGAATTTCAGGGATATCGCAAAAAAGAGCGGGAGCAGATGGAAAAGCTGAACTTGGTGGACCAGGAGAACGCAAAAAAGTCGCTCGATGCGGCAATCTCGTTTAGGGGAAGCTGCCAGGACATGTGCCCGACTTTTGAGCGTGTGGAACGAGAATTTAAGAATCAGGTGTCGAGATGGGAGAAAGAACCAAGTACTGGTCGAATTTCCAAGATGTTTGCCATCAAGACCTTCATGAGACCATCGGGCCAACCGCCGTCACTTCCGTCGGATGTCCGGCCGCCGAAAGTGCTCTCAAGAACTCTCAACTACATCATTGACAATCTTTTGGACAAACTGCCAGACTCACAATCGTTCATTTGGGATAGAACCCGGTCCATCCGGCAGGATTTCACGTTCCAGAACAACTACTCGGGCATAGAGTCGATCGACTGTCACGAAAGAATCTGCAGAATCCACATTTTATCGCTTCATGTGATGGCTGCTGCACACGATCCCGATTATCAGCAACAACAGGAAATCGAGCAGTTTAACAACTCGCTGCAGACTCTAACGCACATGTACGATGATGTGAGGTCACGTGGTGGCATATGCCCCAACGAGGCCGAGTTCAGGGCATATGAACTCATCTCCAAAATAGATGATACAGAACTCGATCGCAATCTTCAACGCTTGCCGGACACAATCATCTCTGCACCAGTTTTACAGCGTGCAATATTTCTCAGAGGCCTAATTCTGCGTGGTGTCGGCAGGTTGGATCTCTATAGTGCGTTTTTTCCGCGCAATTTTCGACGGACATACTCCATTTCTACTTGCATGTCTTGCGGAGATCCATTTCAACATGATTCGGTACAATGCACTGAGCATGCTGGCGAGATCTTTGCATTCCAAGGCCAAAAATATGCCCGATGCAAAGGCTTTGAGTGCAGATCTTGGCTTTGACACAGTTGGCGAATTTTTGCAATCTTGTAAACTTTACGCACTTCCAATCCTAACGGGACCTTCCCAGGAGCCCCAGGTTGAGGTGACTGCTCTAAAAGTGGCCTTCAAGCGGCATCAGGCACAACCATACACCAAACGTATCGACACCATCCCGCATCCTGCAACTTATAAGGATATTGTGAATGGTGGCATGCCTAACTATGCATTAAATCTCCGTGCTGCCCACTCATTGGAGGAGGTAGCCAGGTGGAGCTTTCACGAGGGAAAGAGGGCAACACGTGTTGTCAATGAAATACTCGAGGGAAACTTCCAGTTGCTGGCTGCAAAGATGACCGAGATGCAGTCGGGGGAAAGCGCACCCGTGCACCAGAATCACACCTCCTTGCACCAGCTGCCATCTCTTCTTCCGCAGTCTGCACCTGCATCCAGCACAACTTCGAGTGTCGCGAATGGAGCAGAATCCAAGCCTTTGTTTGGTGCTACAAAAACACAACCACAAGAATTTACATTTGGCTCGCCAAAGGCACAGACTCCGCTTAATAAGAAAATACCAAAATTCAGATTTTCTGCAAGTGGTCTTTCGGATACTGGCAGTGAAGCTCCGCATACAATATTTGCTGCAAATAATAATGCGAAGCCAGCATTTACGTTTGGGCAGAATTTGAACAAGAATGAAAATACTTTGACAGGAAGCAATGCCCAAAATGCGGAAGATAAGTCTACTGTTAGCAACTCCTTAACCAAGCCTGCTGAAATTGAGCAGAAAGTCAACGTTAAGCACAAGCTTGTGGAAAACAAGCTTTTTGATGTATCCTGCAGGTCACTAGTTGATACCATGATTCACAAAATAGTTTCAGAAACTACTCATGAATTTACGGAAGAAGCATTCAAAGTGGTAAACGAGGCTGCTAAAGCAAAAGAGGTGAGGCGGGATACACTTGTTGAAGAGCTTAGTTCGGAACTTTATGAAGCATTTGTCCGGGAGCAGATTTATCTCGCAGTCTTGAAGAATAGTGCCGACACATTTAGAGCCAAAATGGTCAAAAGCTTCAGTATTAAATGCATAATGAAGGCCGCAGAACATGCTTCAAGCAAATACAAGCAACGGAGAAAGAAGATAGACGAGATCAGGCAGTTCAAGCAGCGTTTAGTGGCAGATGTTCCTCATTTCATTACCAAAAAACCGGTGCTGAAAGCCACACGGAGTCCATATTTGCCTAAGGACAACTCTGGCAGTATTGACATTGAAAGTCTACTTACAAAGTGCTGCAAGGAGGATGGAAAGCTCAAGATGCTATTTATTTGGAGGGATTGCGAGGACACAGCTTCGAAATGGCTTATTGGGAAAACAGGCCTCAAAAAATCATCGGATGGAGAAAACATATTTAAAGGATTTAAATCTGCAAGTGGAACATCTTTACAGATGGAGTCGTTGTCGGACTCCTTTACCCCAAAGAGAGACTTCAAGGATATAGACTTTGTGATCATTCAGATTGGAACCATTGACCAGGACAGGAACAATAACTGTAAGCTTAGCGACAAACTTTTGGTGGATTCAAAAGTTTTGGCCAAGGTCATGAGCTATTTGTCAAAATTCAACAAGCAGCATTTCACATCCATTCTTCTTACCTTTTTTTCGTTTCAAAGTAATGAGAATATGGACGATCGTGTTGCCGCATACTTAAAACTCGACAGCTACAATGGCAAATCGGCAAATGTCAACGTCAAGCTTGTCAACTTATCACAGATATACAAATTTCAGTATCGCCAGATGAAGGAAAACTTAGAGACTGGACTTGTGGATATGATGAAGCAGGAACACAAACAAAAAGCAAAGCGTGAATCTGCCAGTGCGATGCAGAGTACAGCATCAATGAATACTACCACAGAATCGAATGTTGGAACCTCATTGGTTAATCTTGTACGTCCTACCACACATACACATAAATTTGATGAGAGAAAAGTGGCATACGTGAAGTCACAGTTGTCACAGACAGGGAAAAAGATGTTCAAGGTTAGATTTAAAAGAAGAAAGCTACAAAATGAAGCATATCAAAGCACCGACTACGATCTTACAGGTGATCAATCCAATTCCAGCAGCTCCATATCCTTGCTTTCCAACACATCTGTTCCAATTTCAACGGGCCACTTTAAGTTGCAGACAGATAAAGAAGCCGCAAGCGAAAAGACGAGAAGTATAATCGAAGAGTTGAACAAGCTGAGCGATGAGGTTCTCAAAGATTAATGATAGACGTTCTTAGGATGTTATCTTTTCTAAATCATGTTTTAATATATTACACCACATATTTTGGTATACATAAGAAAACTGTAAATCGATTATTATGACGTTAAAGCTGGGAGAAGCATTCAACCTGTGCCCGATTCTCCCGTATACTTGATTTCACACTCTGCTCAATGACCTTTGTATCGCCTCCTCTTTTATCCATGAATCTTTTACACACGCTTTCCAATTTCGCAACGTGTGTGTCATCCTTCATACTGGAACGCTTTATGATACCAAATATTCTGCAAAGAAAAGTGAGATCAACGCATATCTGGTTGAGGCCACCACTGTTGAACTGTCGGATTTCCTTCAAGTAGTCAATTAACTTTTTGATGATGTAGTCATCGAGATCCAACTCGATCCGGATGACATACCTGTTGTTGGATTTCAGACCCAAGAGTTTCGATTTTATCGTGTTGACAAAATTAATGGCTTTCAAAATAAAATCGGACACAGCAATGGCATCTTTTCTTGATGCTTGAGAATCCATCTGCGCCCAATTTGTCGAACGTACTCCCTTGCACACAATTGTCTTGAGTGTGCTTCTATACCCCTTCAAATACTCACCGTATATTATCTTCTCATAATTGTCAAACGATGCATACACCTTGAGCTTTGGTGCTGATAGGGAAGTTCCAAACTGGTCGTTAAATATTTGAACCACTTTTGGAAGAACTATCTGCTTCAAAGCAGATATATTGCTGAGTGTAGTGATGAACCGAAAATCTTTAAGTTTCGAATCGTCTTTAGTCTTGGTTGTCACTGCCTTCAACTGATCGTCCATGAGAATATCAAAGGATCTTAAAAATTCCATCTGTATTCTTTTTGAGACAACTGGATCATTCATAACATCCAATTTCCTGAGTCTTGAGAGAGCGACACTATAATAAGCCAACAAAAATTCAGGCAATTTTGTGCAGCCCTCATATGTGTCAGACATCGTCCAATCCTGGACATACAAAAGACGCTTTATGTCAAAGTTCATCGTGCAAAGAATACCCATTATGATGTTATAGTTGATTGTCTTCAAAGTTTTGTCAATAACCTTTCCGATCGAGTCAGAATTCAACAGCTCTATGTTGTTCCTGAGATTCTGAAACGTATCAAATATCTTTTCCTGGAGTTGATGCAAAAAAAGCAAAGCTGATAATGCATTTGAGCGAGGTGGAATAAAACCATATGATGACTGAAGACCGCGATCTTTTGGCTTGTCCATACTACCAGCATCATCAAATTTAGAGCTTTTTAAAGCCTCCAACATCTGTTGGCCTGAGGATCCAAATAGGAACAGTAAACGTGAGCACACTTTCTGGATTAAAAGCTCAAAGAACTTTCTCATTTTGCTCTTTTCGTAGTCTCGGAACTGAAGGAAACTATCGTCTTGCTGAGAATCGAACCTCTGCGCAAAATCGTTCATGAAAAAGTACACAATGTTAGCAAACTTGAGTATCTTGTTGACTACAATGTGATCTGTTATTTCATCAACGTATGTTGACAGGAAACCCCAGAGTTCAAGCACCATAGGAAGATCATATGACTCAATATCACTTTCCAAATCCACTTCAGGGACAGAAGATGCAGTCAGCATAGCATAGACGTCTTTTAGCGCCACAGTTGAAAGATCGTCTTTTCTATTTTCTCCGTTGTCTCCACCATTTTGCATCTTATTCTCATCATATGCCTCAGATACACTTTCGCGGAATTTCAACAGCCTCGTGAGCTGAACTTTACTGAGACCCTCATCCATATCTTTTGAGATGTAGTCAAATTGTATATTGATGAACTCAATTATAGGATTTTCGTCGGTCCCAAGCTCGAGAATCTTCGATATTAGCGTTACAAAATCATCTGACTCGCTCGATTGAGTACTTGTACTGAAGCCAAGATCAATTGCCTCTATATGAATTCGTCCAAGTCGTTCCCACAAAACGGCTTTATAATCATCAATGATTGTTTTGATGGTGGACCAAATCTTTTCGGAAAACTGGTCGTTGGGACTCCTTGCCTCATACAATTTCTTCCCCTTCTTGTAGTCACTAATTAACGAGTGGAAGTTTTTTTCCTGAATTGACCGCCGAAGCTTGGAAGGAAGATCAATTAGGTCTTTCAGCTCAGCAATGGTGTTTAGCGCCTGATCCAATTCGTGCTTTTTTGACATCTGGAGAACAAGTGGATTCAACAATTGATTGGAAGAGCTGCTAGAAGCAGAAAGACTGCTCTTCAAAGCACTAACTTCTTTATTAAGACTGTTATCCGAAAACTCACTAAACACTTTGTCCATGGAGTTTTTCGTGTAGAGGGTTTTCATGAAATTATCAGCTATGAGCTGCTGTAATAGAGGCTTTTTGGATTCTAAGTCATCATCCAAATGTTTGATACTCCTCAAAAGCTCATCTGCGGATTTATCACCATGCAATTGTCCTAAGAAAAGCGTCGAATCAAAAGCCTTCGAACCAATCATAAATTTCATGCTTTTTGGATCTCTCGTGTCGTTGATGATATCTTTATCAATCAATTCATCTAACACTGACGTATTAAACCCCAATGGATCTCTCGTACCCCTTATTCTGTCTTCACTTCCATGCTTTCCGTTTTGTGTGGTCTGTGTAGAGTCATCCGAAAGAAAGCTATATATGACATCTTTTGGGATGGAATTTGGGTCTTTGAAGGTGTCAATCTTAACCTTTTGAGGAACAATGTCGTCTTTATATGTTTGCGGATTTAAAGTTCTCAGCCCATAGACATTTAAAAGAGTATTCGGGTCCACAAGTTCCGACAGTCTTTTGTCATTATGTGGCATATCTGTGATTATACTACGAGAAAAACGGCGAAAATGTGCGTTTGAGGCTTGAAGAGAGTTATTGTGTACATTTCCTGATCTTAACCAATAGCCCGATTCTGTTTATTATACATGTTGAAAATTAAAAAAAAGATCAATGCAACAAACCGCGATTTTAGAAACGGCATATTTTGGATTACAGCAGAGCCTTTAAGCCACTTTGACTACAGCATTAGCTGACTAGAGCATCAGGTGGCAAGCAAGGTTGAATAAATTTCATTGGCGTACTTCTTGGTATCAGGTTGCCGTACAATTCACCATTAAATAACAGTTTATGGGCGGAAAATACACAAATATGCAGTGCATTCAATCGTCGGGTCGATCGACTGATAATACTAGTACTGGACACGGTGTGACTTGGTTCCTAAGAGTAAATGGGAGAATTAGCATCTACAATAAGCGGCTTTTAAAACCCCAAAATATGTAAATCAAAGCACAGGACTACTTACGGAAGTTTCTGCATGATTCCATGAGCAAGTGGCGATAGTAATTTGGTGAAATGTATTGTCTGTCAATATTAGCTTAACTGTCACGTGGGTAATTACTCAAAAAAAGAGCGATGAAAAACGATGAAAATTGGCGAAAGTGCGAAAAAAAAAAAAAAAAAAAGAAGCAGGATACAGGGTATTACCGATTAGTGCGTGCGTCACAGATGAGCAAAGAACGTCCATTGTCAATCAGATTAGATTGCTGATGGAAATAGCGAAAATGCATGCAATATAAAAGCAAAGCAAAGTCCACACCGATAAGTACAGACAGATACAGACACTTTGGATACTAGTGACTCAACAAAAAGAGCAAAAAAAAGGACTACTGTTCAAGGTGAGCTGAAAAATAATACAATACATACACTGTATCAACAATGCCAACTAGAGGACAAATAGACGCCCGGCTCAGGGAGCCATTGCCAGTGGAAGAAGTGCCGAAACTCGATATTAAATTTATCGATCCAAGCTATTCGGAAGCGGTGGTCAACTTGCAAATGGATTATCTACTAAGCAGAAAGGCTCTTCTAAATAAACGACTCTTTTCGTCTCCCCTCACATTAACCTTGCTAATTGCATGGCTTGGTGTTGTATACCGGTTGAGGCTCCAGGATTATTTCTCCAGCTTCAACTTCAAAGATGGATTTCTTCAAGGCATGGAAATCTTGGCAAAGAGTCCACAATTCAGGTCTGATATAGTCGAATCGCTTGCTATGATTGGTCTTTTCGTTGGTATTGAGTGGGCTATTCTCAACAGAAGTACCAGATACTGGAAGGAGCAGAGTCAGGCTGTGCCGGACCACCAGCAGGAGTATTTTGGAATTGACATGGGAGAGTATGCCAGCCTCACAGACAAAAGTAAGCTGTCGAAGGAGGAAAAAAAGCAGGTGGAGCAGATGAAGCAGAATTCGGTCAATGTTGTGTACAGGCAGACACCAATCGGGTTTATAGTGAAGAAACAGCAGGAGGACAAGACGGAGGACACCCTTACATACAAGATTACGGCACTTGGAATAAGAAGAGTGTACATATCTGCCGGAGTGTTGGAAGATCTTCTTACTTACGTCATCAGAGACTTGCACAAGGTGGAGGGCTACAAGAATGTGAGGTGCTTGTTTGATATTTACAGTTTTGAGAACTACGAGAGGGAAATAGCTGAGGGTCTTGGATTCAAGCTGGAGGAGAAAGAGCGTTTTAATAAAGATTTGCTTCTCGCTCGTGTATTTGGTGTAGAGAAGCAGACCTTTGTGTACGAGGTCACCGAGAATTGATGAAGAGTGGCATTTCTATAATATAGACGTGTATAATAATAGCAATAACTAATGGTGGAATAGTTGGGTATACAATAACAGTAGTACGTAATATAGTAGTATGCAATAATAGGAGTATTAATAATAGTATACAATAACATTAGTAGGCAATAATAGTAGTATGTAATAAGAATAGTAGGCAATAATAGTAGTATGTAATAAGAATAGTATGCAATAATAGTAGTATTAATATTAGTAGGCAATATGAGGAGTATGTAATAATAGTAGTACGCAATAATAATAGTATGTAATCGGAGTAGTATGCAATAGTAGTAGTATTAATAATATAAGTGCGCAATAACAGTACATAATAATAGTCCTACTTACCACCAAGATCGAAAACCTCCTCAATCTTTCTGGCTGCTTCTCCTGCACTTGATACCTGCTTCAAGTATCCAGTCTTGACATCGTAGAGGAGCCCATACACCTCTACACCACTCTCCCTATGAGCTTTGACGAAGCTTGGGTGTCTCCTCACCACCTCAACAGAGTGCAAAACATTAAGTTCAGACAGCTTTGCGTTTTTTTGTGGGCCATCAGTAATAGCATCAAGCTCATCCAAATGCTCAAGTCGAACATTCCTAACTGGAAGAAGCCAATTGTCAAGAGGTCCGTTAGCCTTATTGCTGGAAAGTGCACCCCACATTCCTCCGCAGTCCGTATGTCCACAAACCACCACTCTTTTCACCTTTAGAGACTCAATGGCGAACTGGATCGCACTTATACATGCCAAATCGCCAGTTGTGACCACATTTCCAATATTTCTGACTGTGAAGATTTCTCCAGGCACACATCCAAGTACCGTACACTCATTAACCCTGGAATCAGAGCAGCCAATCCACAAAGTGTGTGGAGACTGACCTTTTCCCGATATCTCGAGAATTTCCGGCTTCGAAACCTTCAACTGGTCTGTACTTGCCTTATTTGCAGCTTCAAAATCCTCAATTGTCGAGCTCTTGCTCAATGTGAACGGCTTGTTTGTTTCCGAAGTCATTCCTAAGTATTTTGTGTGCACTCTGCGGTGACAATTTCCAAATCTAGTATTTCTTTGAAATGCTCCCAAACGGAGTTTGTTCAGAATCCTGCCCGGAACAAGTATGTTGTTTTTAGCAATTTCCAGATTGCAATTGACGGGAGTATCGGTTAATGTGTGTAGAGTGTCACTCAACAGTTGAAGAAAGCTTTTTTTTTTAGTTTTACTGCTTTCGAAGTTGTAGCAAAGAAATATGTATCAAGATAATACACACTAAGGAGTATTAGCGAATCAGAGACCTTTGCATATCACCCTCGACATCCAAATTATTCGCTATATATACCCCTTCTGAGATCCGGTCTGAAATAACGCCTGACCCGGCATCACTGTATTTGCATGTTATGGCGCTAATACTGTCATCGCTCCTGCTGAAATTCAATAGACAATGTATTCGATGACATAAGCTGCCATACAGCAAACAACAATAAGATCGCGGGTGAAAAATTCTGGCGCGGGTAGGTCACGTGCAGAGGAAGAAAAAGAAAAAAAAAAAAGTAAAATACGAAGATTACTCACATTAAATACTTAAAAAGAGAACAGTTTACGATGTCAACTCAACCGAACTCATCCGGGCCAAAAAGATCAGGAAAGAGCGACTCCCAGTCAGTAGATGCAATGCCAGGGTTCATGAGCAAAGGAGGACCACCAAAGCTATTGTATAGAAGCTCAGTGTAATCTATACTTGTAGAATCC
This sequence comes from Brettanomyces bruxellensis, assembly GCF_011074885.1. NCBI lineage: Eukaryota > Fungi > Ascomycota > Pichiomycetes > Pichiales > Pichiaceae > Brettanomyces > Brettanomyces bruxellensis. Next base: position 189,738 of record NC_054686.1, read on the forward strand.
TGATAATCAGTAAAAACACCATTATGGTTTACTTCACCACTTTCAGGCGTGGCAAGACTGGACGAAGAGCTGCTATTTCTGCTTTCATGCTGGTAAATCTTGTACTGCTGGTCGAAATTCAGTCCGTAGTCCTTTGATAGCTTGTGAGAGATCATTTCGTAAGATTTCAGGCTGAGATTCCACGTTTTGGAAAGACGATGAAGTGTGTCCATGAAGGTGAAAAAATGCTCCTTCTGTGCATCTGAAAGGCAGAGAAGAAGCATGCTGCTTTCATCGTTGCTGTTTTCATCACTCTTCTTCGACGCAGAAAGTAGGATGACAGATACCGAGATGATACAAGCATATATGATCACGACGGAGCATTTATGATACCCATGGGTGCCAGTGAATGCTTTTATGGCAACATACAAGTCTGCAATTGCATTATCGCACACTTCAGATGAGCAGGTGTTGTCCACTTTGACAAACGGCCTATTGAGGCACAATTGCACAATGTAGTAATAGTAGATGTGCAGCATCCTAGTTGGGTCAGTGGCCCTCGTTCGGAGAGATACAGAGTCCCATACAAGTGAATCGGGTAGACTATCACGCCAGCCGGCAATTTTATCGTTGCTTTCTTGCAAAAGATTGACTCTTTGGCCAACGGTGAAAAAAATCTTGTGAAGAACATCGTCGGCCAAGACCAAAAGACGCACGATGCTTCGGAGGGGTGTAGAGATGTCGATCACCTTGGAGTATCCTGGAAACGTGTACTCGTCTATCCAGTCGATGTCAGGGGTGGCTTCTGATTCTTGGATTGTAGTATCACTTATCTGTAATAAGGCAGGTCTTCCCAAAAGCAACGAAACAAAATGATCCAGCACAAAGGAGCCCCAGAAGATCCTGCTTCTGATGCTGATAGTGAGGTCGCTCACATTATTTTTAGTGCCGGACACTTTCCAGCTTTTCGGGTTGAGCTGATACCCTAGATTAAACCCCATTCGAAGACCCATCCCAGTTAAAATCCACCCCGAGTTATTTCTACCGTTATAAATATCGTAGAGACCCAAAAGATCAAACGCCTGCATTGCTGGGATAGACGGATGCTCGAAGTCAACCAGCAAACCTGAAAGTGCCATTCTATAAAAGTTGTACGACTGGCCTGATATCTCCCCGTTTGCCGAAACGGATGCACCAATTGCAGCCACGGCGTATACGAGCTCCTTTGAGCAGTATGAAGAACACATGTCGTCCTCTTTCGGATGGAAGAAGTCCAAAAGAAACGCTTCTCGGTGAATAAACATGTGCAAATCCGGATATAACCAGTTGAAAAAGAGTTTGATGCACGTGATAATCCGCACATCCTTGTTCAGCTGGCCAAGTTCCAGTGCCTTGTCTTCTCCATTCGAATCTGCCCTGTTGAACTTTACCGGAATACAGTCAAACACACTTGTTGGGCCGTAAACGGAAACAGGCTCCGTGTTGAACTTACTGCCAAACGCTCTTGGCCATGGGTACTTGTAAGAATTCTCGGTCACAATCCGGTGCTCTGTTATAGGCAGAACTTCCGGCTCGTTCACACTATCACTCGTTAAACTGTTATCATTGGAAGATTCTGGCGTCAAATCTCCTGCAATGCTGCTTTTCCCACCGGATTTCTTGCCACCATTTCGTAATTTACGCCTCTGGTTTACCACTGAATCGTGTTTGGGATCGCCCGACTGCTTGAGTCTTGCAATCTCATCCTCATAATCTTTCACACGCTTTTCCAAAGACTGTATATAATCTGAAGTCTGTCTGTACGCTCGCTTATCCTCAACAAGAATGCACTGCTTCGAGTTGTTCTTGCAGTGAGTGCACGGAAATCGTTTTTCGCAATCACATTTTATCTTCTTGGCCCGGCAATTCACGCAAGCTCTCGAACTGATCCTTCTTCTCTTTTTGTGAGCTTTTGACCCCATCTTGAACTGAAGTTAGGAAAAATGGGCTGCCAAAATAAACACAGCTTAGCTCAAACCGGAAAAGCAGGAAATGACCGATATGGAGCCCAAGTAGGTGGTTGAAATCTGGAACCTAACAGCTCATTTGCATTGTTTATTGCTTATCAACTTCTTCAGGAGTCAGGCCTTGCCGCTTTGGAACTACATCCAGACACCGCTACGGGACAGTGAACATCCGCGAATCGCAGCAGCAAATAATGAAATACCGAAAGAAGCATGCACAGCGAGACCCGGAGATACATCTAAGAAAATGCACGCACAGAATGCCACAGAAGAAGCCGGGAATACTTAAATTAAGGTTATGCCTAATAAAGAGTGTCTATAGATTTTAAACACTAAGGGGAGATATTTGAGCGGGGATGATTAAAGCAGAAAAAAACTACATGCTTGCATATTTTGGCACCACACTGTAAGCAGAATGCGAAGTATACCGAGGAGGGTAAACGACCTTATTTACAGAGTTTAGGGGAAGAATTTGACAGCTTTGTTATCATCGTATAGTGCGATTAAACGGAAGGTGGAGAAAAAAAAGCCAATACGGAACCATGTATAGGAGGGGAAAAAATAGAAGAATGCGAGAAGGGGTTAGAGCGAAGAGTAGTAGTGGATTGCCGGTTAAAGCACACGGTGGTTGCTACGTTGCCGATTAAAGCAAACGGGGTTCGGTATCCACTGCAGATTCGAAAGAACAAAGAAATCAATACAGAAGGCACTTTTTTTTTTTTTTTTTCATTTTCTGCGTGTACTGCTCGGTTCCAATTCCATTTTTTTCATTCCAACCTGATCAAATTTACTTGGTGTACCAGTTTGATAATAGAACTACACAGCCCATTTCCGTCAGAATGTGGGCCATTCAGTAGATTAAACAAGTTACATAGTGTAGCATGTACTTATGCTAATACAGGTAGGCAATACAGGTAGGAGCAGGAAAAAGCATGGTGAAGTGTATCTGGGTAGCACTGCACCAAGTTGGCTGGGTCTTGCCGATTATTGCAAATTTGCGTTGCTTCGAAAATCAACGCTATTATTGTAGTTGTTGATTTATTTATTTATTTATTTTTTAGCACGGAATTCTGCCGGCTGTATTTGAATTGGCAGAATATATAATTTCGAGCGCTTTAAGATTTTTCTTCGACTTGCGAAGATTGAGCCGGGTCACATTTCGCTGGTAGGTATTTTTTGATTTTCTTGAGATTTTCTTGGATTTCATCTATTTATTTATTTTAAATTATTGCATCGCATTTTAGGCCCTCTGTGAAGCACAGCGGTTAAGGAGGATATTCTTGAGTTTTTACACATCTGCAACGATCGCACTGTTTTGACACAGATTGGAACGATCAGACAGCGGAGAACTTGTGCAGGAAGTTGCGTATTGAATAATTTGTGACTTGGGCAGATCCAACATTAAGCGCCGAGAGACTTGCTTTGAATCGGGGATATAATATTTGTTCTTGTTGAGAAAAGTGAAGAACAGGAAACGGAGTATAGATATATGGTATAGAAAGGAAAGAGCAGTGAAAAGCAAGCGAATAAACGAATAAAACCAGCAAAGCTAATAAAGCCAGCAAAGCTAATAAAACCAGCAAAGCTAATAAAACCAATAAAGCCAATACAGCCAATACAGACTACTGATTACTCATTATTGACACCAACTACCAGCAAAAGTGGAAGTTATGTCAAGGAGTGCAAACGTACAACCTCAGGCAACAGCAGCAGCAGCAGCAGTGATTAACCAAACAGGCAACCAGCAGTACCAGCAGGTGCAGCAGCAGCAGGTTTCACAGCCACAATCGAGAGAACGCATGCAGCAGATGCAGCACCAGGAGCAGAAGCAGGCGCAGAAGGCGTCGAAGGGCACAAACGGGGTGCAGCAGGGTTCGAACGGTGGATATTCGTCGTCGAACGGGTCGAACAACGGGGGTCAGGTGGTGGGGCTCCACTACAAGATCGGGAAAAAGATCGGTGAAGGGTCGTTTGGAGTGATCTTCGAGGGCACAAACCTCATCAACGGGATCCCGGTGGCGATCAAGTTCGAGCCACGCAAGACAGAGGCACCGCAGCTCCGGGACGAGTACAGAACATACATGCATCTCATCGGAATCAAGGGCATTCCGACGGCCTACTACTTCGGGCAGGAGGGGTTGCACAACATCCTCGTGATCGACTTGCTCGGCCCGTCGCTGGAGGACCTCTTCGACTGGTGCGGCCGGAAGTTCTCGGTGAAGACGGTGGTGCAGGTTTCGGTGCAGATGATCACGTTGATCCAGCGGGTGCACGAGCACGATCTCATATACCGGGACATCAAGCCGGACAACTTCTTGATCGGCCGCCGGGGCATGCCCGACGAGAACAAGGTGCACATGGTGGATTTCGGCATGGCCAAGCGGTACCGGGACGCCCGGACCAAGAAGCATATCCCCTACCGGGAAAAGAAGTCCTTGAGCGGCACCGCCCGGTACATGTCCGTCAACACGCACCTGGGACGCGAGCAGTCACGCCGCGACGACATGGAGGCCCTGGGCCACGTGTTCTTCTACTTTCTCCGCGGCCACCTCCCCTGGCAGGGCCTGAAGGCACCCACCAACAAGCAGAAGTACGAGAAGATCGGCGAGAAAAAGAGATCCACGCCCATCTCCGACCTCTGCCAGGGTCTCCCTCCACAGTTTGGCGAGTATCTCCGCCGGGTTCGCAACCTCCAGTTCGAGGAAGAGCCAGACTACGACGGTTACCGCAACCTCATCTCCTCTGTGCTGGATGACATCGGGGCCACCGCGGATGGCCACTACGACTGGATGGACTTGAACGGCGGCCGGGGCTGGGACTCCTCCATCAACAAGAAGCCCAATCTCCACGGCTACGGCCACCCGAACCCGCCCCACCACCACCAGAGGCGTGCCCGGACCAGCCAGCAGTATTACCAGAGGCACCACTCGCACCAGGCCTTGGCCCAGCAGCAGCAGCAGCAGCAGCAGCAGAGCCATCAGCAGAACCTCCAGCAGGCCCAGTTCCACCAGCCGGCCGGCCAGTACCACCACCACACCGCCGCCGCCCAGGCAGACGGCAACAGGCCCCTCCCTAACCTGCCTGACGGCAACAGACCCGCTGCCCGGTACCAGCAGAGGCAGCCACAGCAGCAGGACCAGCTCCAGGGGCAGCCGCAGACCACGGGCGACCCCGTGTGCACGTCGCAGCACCAGAAGCCCGACAACCTGTCCGCCGACTCCTCCAGGGGCTTCTGCTCCAAGTTCTTCGCCTGCTGCTGACGCCCCTGCCCACCATTAATAATATGCAGCCCTGCACTTTTTCTTGTTCTTTCTCCTTTTCTTATGCGTCGGTGGTATCAGTGCCGCCGCATGCTGTCTCATCTTTCTTACTCTTACTATTCTTTCACTGAAATAGACTGTGAATGTTATCCACTGTAGTTTATTCTGTATTCTGTGGTGTATTTGTGTGATAATCATTGCTATGATAAGTATTTGTGTGAATACTTCTGTGGTAGTATTTGTGTAAATACTTCTGTGATAGTATTTCTATGATAAGTATTTCTTTGATGAATATGATATTTCTGTGAAATTTGGGATTTCCCTGTTAAATCTGATATTCTTGTTAAACATTCATATCTTAAATATGATATTTCTCTGTTAACTGTATTCTCGTAAAGTATATATTGGCCGACCAATGTAAGATTACCATTCCACTGCTTACTTCTATTCTACTGATTACTGCCAAATATTAGACCACACCTTTTACTTAGACTGCAAAACAAAGCTTGCTACTATCTGTAGTATGTCTATTCGTATTAATAACCACTTTAATATCCGCAGTAGCTCTTACAACCAACTTCACTCTTCCTCCCTACAGCACCACAACCAGCCCGGATCACCAATAGCTTGTATTACGGGAAATCATCAAAGCTAATTTACATATTTCGACACCTCCTACTCTTCAGTCCTATTTTACATCCTTCAACCCCATCTGTGCTCCTCATCTCCTCCAGCCCAATACTTTTCCTCATATCCCAAAACCTTCTTCACCCGTCTCACCTCCGCCGGATCTCCCGTATTCTTGCCAAGATTATCACTAATCTTCACTGCCGGATGGCCATTCGCACTATCAATTTTCATCACAATATTCATCGGCGTCGAATCGGCAAAATCGTTCGTTAGGTTTGTTCCAATACCAAACGAGCAGTTCATTCCAACTTCGTCCGCCCGCGCCTTGTACTGTATGCACCGATCGACGTTCAACGAGTCGCTGAAGCAGATCGACTTCGAGAATTTCGGAAGCTTCAAAATATCAATGTAGTGATGCCCGATTTTCTCTATAAACTTGAGCGGGTCGCCGGAATCCTGACGAACTCCCGCATAGTAATCAGAGTAAGGCGGATAGAATGATCTGAGAAAGACATCCGTGCCAAAAGTGTCCGTGAGGGCCAAACCCGCATGTGTATTTCCAACTGTCTCAAGCCAGCAGTCCATTGCCCTCTTGTTGGCATTGTTATAATCCTGGGTGATGGCTGCAATTCCCATCATCCACTCGTGGGCAATCGTGCCCATTGGCTTCAACTTGTAGATTTTCGCAAAGTAAACATTGGACGTTCCCAAAAACATGCCTGGCTTGTTCGATTCCTTTGCTCCGGCCATAAGTCCCTCCATCATGATTTTTTGCGTTTCAAACGACCTTCTCCTCCTTGTTCCGAACTCGCTAAATGCACAGCTGTTGTTGCAAAGCCTGATCGACTTGCCCTTGGCCTTTTCAAACTGACCCTCATTTGTCCACTTGTTGACGATAAACCTGAAGTATGCCTCCGATACTAGTGCCAACAACGGGATTTCGTAGAGTGTCACCTGATCCCACGCACCTTTGACCCGGAGATCGAAGTGGTCCGGGTCATCATCAATTATAACCTCCTTGTCCGGGTGCAATTTGAATGTCTCCAACCACTTGAAGTACTGCTGGGGAAGAAATGGCACTTCCTGTTTGAGAAACTCAATCTCGTCCTCGGCAAATCTCAAGTCACCCAAAAGTTTTATTTGCTTCTTCAACCAATCTATAGCCTCAACTGTGAGTTTTTTCTCTGGGGTTCGATTGTGGTAGTCAAACGACACCTCTGCATCTGGAAAACAGTTGTGAATCGCAGATTGCATCGTAAGCTTATAGAGATCTGTGTCCAAAAAGGACTTAATAACAGGTTCCTCTGGACTCATTTCTGGTAAGGGCTCCCTATAGTATTTTCGAAAAAAAAAAATCGTATTTGCTTGTATGCTTTTTCTTTATGTGCTGTCCAATTTTTATTACTTACGCTTAACAGTCATCTAGCAATCATAATCCTTGTGCCAGAATAGCGGGCTTTCTTCCTTATATATTTTTTCTTTATTTTGCCAAACTTTCGGAGTACAAAAAAGTTTTTTTTGTTTTATTTCAGTTTACCTTTTTTATTTTTATTTTTTTTTTTGACTCAAACTCCTACAGCGTTGGCTAAAAAGCCAATGTAAGGCGGCTCGTTCACTTTTTCATTTATACATATTTTTTGTCCACTAATGCCCGCTTTCCATCTGCAAAAGTTATATTGTTTCCTGTATCTCCGCCTGATATTTTAAGGTGGCTACGATTTATCTGACATTTTGTAAATATCCAATCAGAATGTTGGGGAGATTGCGGCCTAATTATTTCTCATTCATATTCTTGCGTGCTTACTGAAACTGTACTCTACACATGCATGTCCAAAACTGGACATCCGGATAAAAAGTTATATGGTTGGATTTCCCACCAAACAAGTTCTCCACCAAGCACCGTAACGTTAAACTCAGTAGCAACACATTCGAAAAAGAATGATACACCAAAAATACAAATAACTTTGATACTGAAAGATAGCACCATTCGGGTAACTCCAAAAAAGTCACGAGATCGGAAATCCATGTGAGATATGATAGCGAGTCATGAGCGCCTACCAAAAAAAAAAAAAAAAAGCTGCTTACCAGAGGACCTAAAAAGTGATTATGCCGAACATATCTTTTCATTTGGGTCAAATAAGTATGACAGGATATCGGCGCTAAGGAAGTACTTAACGCTGATGATCGTATCATATATCAAATGCATTTTTTCAAGAATAATGACTAAAATCATATTTATTGGCAAATCCTCCCAAGATTGAAAAATACTAAAGAAAAATAATGAGAACAAGGATTCTTTAAACCACAGAAGCAAATACTTTTTTTCCGTTCAGAGATACAGTACCGAAAAGGAACTTCGATCAATTATGAATAGGTATGTAATCTTGTAAAAAAAATTAGAAGATAAGACATCCCTACAACATGCTCAATTATTTCCATCCTCAAGAAAAATACCAAAAACCAAAATACTAAGAAAAATTTTTCTTGAAAAACAGGAGTTCCCTATTTTGGAAAACTAGAGAGGGCAAACCTAGAGAGAGTCCTCAAGAATATCCTGCACCTAATAACGATATGACGATATTCTATGCAAACAAACACTTAGGCATGGATACTTTTTTTGCCTTTTTTTCTAGACCATATAAACACAACTAAGCTATATGAAGTCCATATTTTAAACGCAAACAGGGGATCAGACTGTTTTCATAAAACCTTAATTGCCACTTATTGTTTAGCCGCCAGAGTTTCTACAATGCGCATACAAATACGAAAAAAAAAAAATTTCTTGAATAATCAGGGCTTTTTCTTGTTGTGAAAGCACAGTGATAATTAACTTTCGGATTGCATCCATTTTGTAACTACAGCTTGACAGACGAGTAAAAATCAGCGAAATTCACCAATTGTCAACCTCTAAACAATGAATTTTGTCGTCTGCCTAATCTCGCGAAATTAACACGACGATTTTAAATGAGCAGAAAAGCAAAATGTCCCACGAAAAAGATCGGAGAACTACGAAAAAAAAAAGTGACCCTATAAGTTCATTCGATATGGGAATATCTTTACGATCCACTTCATCGTGATTTTATATTATAATCATGTATTCGATCATTTTGCCTATTCTTTATTTTTGATATCAGCTCCCCGCTGACAGTTTCATAGTTCAAAAATGCCAACTGGGTGTGAAACATGACTCAGCGTCTAACATGCTTGGTCACGTGATCCGCAAAATAAGTGAGGATTGCATTTTAGTGATCCGGCAAAGTACACTGAACCAAGTGTTGTAAGGCTAATAACTATGTAAAAGGCAACTTTATTTTATTTATTCTTATAAACAGGCTGTGGCAGGCAACAAGGCTTATGATATCAATACGTTAATAGTAAAGAATATAAGATAAAAGGGATGAAGGAAAAGTGGAATGAAGTATGTAAGTACAATTATACACCGAATACTAGAAACAGGGGCTTTGCTAATAGTAGATGTTATGAATATGTAACAAAATTAAGAATACCATTATCAAATAATATAAAAAATGTGCTCTTAAGTGGACATTTTAGATCATGCAGAATCCATAGGAATGAATGCTATATGGCAAAAACAATATCACCTAGTTTCAACGTTGATATAACAAACCAAGCAATATTAATAGCCGGATGCATTAATTGGTCGTACGAGGGAGGGATAGGGAGAACAATGGCAGTACCAAGTGAGCTGGCTAATTAGGAAAGGAAAATAGAGTAAAACAAAAAATATGGAAATAAAGAAAAATAAACTAAGAAAACACCGACAAAAAAATAGAGGAACCGGGAGAGAAGAAAAGTCGAACACATATATTTTTTTTAAAAAGTTCCGCGCTTAATCTAGAATCACCAATCCTTTAATATTCGACCCACTTTTTTTATTGATAAATCCCTGCTCGTTCCAATTGCATTTGCCATCCAAATATTTATGATCATGTAGTTTTATGATATATGAGGACGGAAATGCGACATTTTCCGGCTGTAAATTCTTATCTGAGCAGGGTCATTACTCTCCGAATGCTAATCCCGTATCAATAATCCCTGTGCAATATGCTTTTTTTTCCACCTTTTATCCTTACTCAATTCTGGCTATGCTGACATTTAGATGCAGATAAAAACTATGGATTAATACAACAGTTAAGAAACAAGAGAGCATTTACTGTTGACCCGTAGTCCTGGAATTATCATGTCTATTATTTTTTTTAGAAAAAAGAAAATGTGAAAACGGAAAAGCGAAATGTTCTCGGTCTGCACTAATGAGGGAGAAAGCACCAGGCACTTCCTGACTCAAAAAAATTTTCCTCCATTGTGTTTGTCCATTTCCGACTTGCCATGATGTTTGTTTCTGTTTGTGGACAATCCTCTCCCCCTAATGGCAAAACCTATAAATAGAGGGCAGGATCCTGCTTTCTAAAAACAGGGAGTACAGTCCTTTTTCTACTTATGCTTTTCTTGCCTTCGTTTTTTCGTCTTCTCTTGTTTGGCTTTCTACCCTGTATCTTCTATCCAATTATACCGCGGACTCTGTGAGTTTGAGTATCTGACTCAGCTTTTCGCTCCTATTTTCAAATCTCATTTATTTACTGGGATTTCCCAAACGGACGGACTATATCAAAAAAAAGGATCATATAACTTTTTTTTTTCTTATCGGCACAGTCTTTCTTTCACTCCTTTTGAAGGTTTTATCACTGAACTCATAATCCTCATACTGCAAGACAGGACTGTCTTATAGAATCGGGCTTTTGCTGGATTGCAATGAGAACTTCACAAAAAGAGAACACTGACATCGAGAAAGTGGTCGCAAGACCTACTTCGGAGGATATGAGCACCGACTCTAATACGGAGGGCATTCAAACGGATAAGAGTAGGGCCGCAAGAATATATTGCCGGCTCATGAGGATGATGAATGGAGAGACGAGAGGTATTTCGAGAGTTCCAGAAAAGGAAAAGACACAGTCCTCTATCATGGCCCCAACCAGACTATGGATGGCCATCAATGTTGTCATCGCTGCATACGCACTTGGTGCACTCTCATACTCTTTGTTTGACCTTGATTTCGGCACCTCTGTGCTCACCATTGTCTTTTTCAACATCCTTGGTTCCATTCCAGTCGGTTTCTTCTCCGTTTTCGGTGCAAGATTCGGACTCCGGCAGTTGATTGTCTCGAGGTTTCTCGTGGGAAACGTTGCCAACAGGGTGTTCTGCTTTTTAGCCTGTATTGCATGTGTTGGATGGGCTGCAGTCAACACAATGAGTTCTGCGCAGTTGCTATACATCGTTTCCGATACCGGTGCTCTTCCACCTTGGGGAGGATGCGTTGTTGTCATTGCCTGCACCATCATTGTTTCCTTCTTTGGCTACAACGTGATCCATACGTACGAAAAGTGGTCCTGGATTCCAAATATGGTCTGTTTCATCGCCATTATTGCCAGGATGGCCAAGGCAGATGTCTTTAAAGCGGGAATCCAGAACGAGGCAGGCGAGTGGGTCACGTGGGGCTCGGGAAGTACCCTTGCCGGCAATGTTCTCTCTTTCGGAGGTACTATTTTCGGCTACTCCGCCGGTTGGGCCACGTATGCCGCAGATTACACTACTTACATGCCTGCAGACACTTCTGCCTGGAAGTTGTCCTTGGGTGTCTTCACCGGAGTCTCTGTTCCGTTAATTTTTACAGAAGTTCTCGGCGCTGCATGCATTACCGGTGTCAAGACCAGCAAAGTGTTTGCTGATTATTACGACAACTACTCGGTTGGTGGCCTCATCTACGCGATCTTGGTTCACGATTCGTTACACGGATTTGGCCGCTTTCTCTGCGTGTTGCTAGCTTTATCCACAGTCTGCAACAACATCCCTAACATGTACTCTATCGCCATGGGTGCACAAGCTTTGTGGTCGAAGTTCGCCAAGGTTCCAAGAGTGACCTGGACTGTGATTGGAAACGGTCTCATCTTGGCCATTTGCATCCCTGCCTACTACAAGTTCGAGTCCGTCGTTGACAACTTCATGAACCTCATCGGTTACTACATTGCCGTCTATGTTGTCGTGGGAATGATCGAGCATTTCGTCTTTAGAAAGAGCTTCTCGGCTTACAATCCAGATGACTACAACAGAAACGACCGCCTCAATCCTGGATACGCCGGTCTTTTTGCCTTCTGTTGTGGTGTTGCTGGTGCTGTTCTCGGTATGAACCAGACCTGGTACCAGGGTGTTTTGGCACTGAAGATTGGTGCTGATGCCGGCGATATTGGTTTCGAGCTTGCCGCTGGTTTCTCGGCATTGGCCTACTTGGCCACTCGGCCAATTGAGCTCAAGTACATGGGCCGTTGAAAATTATTACATTTACAGTTTTTTTTATCTTTTACCTCTTTCTCTCTTGTACTGAAATAATTTTTTGCTTTTGATGACGATATTGATATCGAGTACATCTAATGAAATATGTCACACTGGCTTTGTGCTTGCTTTCACTTTGCTTTACTTTACTGTATTACATTCTTGTGTTACTTTACTATATTACCTTACTGTATTACTTTACTGTTTTACATTACTACATTACTTCTTTTCTTTACATCCACTTTAATCGCTACCTTAAACATACCTGACTTGCTTCTCGAAGCGCATTAAAGCCCGCTAAATGTTATAATTAATTTAATATACATTATGCTGTTCCTAGTTTACAGTACTGGGGTGTCTTCCCCCAAGTTTGGTATCTCTTCACTTGCTCCATCTCTTTCTGGAGCTTGCCTATTAGTGCCAAACACCCGGATGGTGTCAAGCGCTGTAATATTTTCGTCACCCCAGTTAGAACTTACCACAAGCATCACCTCCCGAATTTTCCACTGTGACAATTCCTGCTTCAGCTGTTTTGGTATATCTATCTTCTGGTATTGGTCACTTTTCCGCACATCGTACTCCATCTCCCCAACCTTGACAAACTGCTTTCTTAAAGTCGAGGAAAGAAAATCCTGATTGTAGCATTGTGATGCTTTCTTCCTCAAAGCACCAACATGTGCACCATCAACAATCTCGGGACCCACAAGAAGCTCAACAAGCCTTGGAGCACTGTGAATTAGATACCTGTATCTGGGATGGCTGATCCCAACTTCAAATAGATAAATAGGGTCTCTCAACGACATCGTAAACATTATCGGCATACTCGAAGACAACGCTTGCCAAAACTTGTCTGGATCTTCCGTTAAAGCATTATTGGGGCTATTTTGCTCACCAATTAGGTTAATGTCCTGGATTCCCGTCAAGGACTTTTGCTGATAAGTCTTCCATATCTTTCGACGAGCAAAATCACTAAATCCATGCAATATTCGATCAACAGCGTTTGTCCTGAGCCTCTGAACTCTTGGCAGTGTTGTTAGACGTGCAACTATCCTTGCAGTAGGAATAACATTGGTTGGTACATCTGCCTCGAAGTAAGTTTGGAAATGCTGCTTTTTAAAAGGTTTCACCTGGACTTTTTTTGGGATGTTGGACTCGGCAACTTTTGCGGCCTTCAGAGTTCTTAAAACTTCGGCTTTAATCTCTGAGGCAAGCTTATCCAGTTGCTGTTCAATGTTTGTATCCTTCTGCAGGCTGGCAAGACGTTTTGTGTCAGTAATCATTGTTTTCAATGTGTCTAATCTTGAGTTCATAGAACTGATGTTACTCCTGAGAGATGCTATATCTGCAGTAGGGATGGTCTCATTAGATAAAACAAGGGGGGAATTTGACGCAGATGCTGCTTGCAGAATCTGCTTCTCTATTTGTGCGTACCTCTTGTTAAGAGTAGACTCCATACTTAATTGTCTTTCCTGTAAGCCCTGTAACTGCTTATCGAGCATATATAGTTTATGATGAACAAACCCAGAACCCTCATTCAAAACGGTTGCCGACGGAAGAAGACTCGATATGTTGGATATAAGAAAAAGCGAGATCACAACAAGAATAAGCGGCATGCATTTCAACAAATACAGAAGAAATGCTTTTTTCGCAGATGCTGGAGGTTCGATGCTTAGTTGATCCTCAATTTCTTCTGACTCCGTTCGTGGATCACTATCCATTCGGTTTTTTTCCTGATGATACGCCTCGAATGTCATATTATGGCTCCCATCTGAATCGATATACTCAAAGTCTTTCTCGTTATCATCATTATAATCATCATCCTCATCACTTTCTCCTGGAACATAATCCGGATCATCACTCTCCTCGCTTGAATTTTCATATATTGGCAATATATGCTCATCTGCTTCCAACCCATTTTTAACCTTGCGAATAAAAAGTTCACGAATCACGTTTTCATTCATCTCTTTTACATCTGAGTCGTCAATATCAAAAGTCCGATCGCCAACTTTCCTAACCGGTGAAAGCTTCTCATTAGCATCCTCATGCTCGTTTTCTGAATCTGTTACTGGCGAATCAGAGCTGTCGAAAAGCTCATTTGTCAATTTTATTATGTTATGCACGCTGTTTTGTTCACTCATCATAAATTCGACAAAAACGCGTTATGCATAACTAACTCCGTTTTCAGTTACTTTTCTTTCAATAAAATCTAACTCCTTCAAAGATTCACTGACTCCTTTAGGTTCAATTCGATGCACTTTCAATCGAATATACCACTTTTGTTGACAAAACGACAAGTGGGGAAATATCACTTTGTTTCTAATCTATTTACTTGTTTATATCTCAAATTTCAAAAACTTTTTTTTTTTGACTCTTCCTCGCGTATGCGGTTCACTACCATAATTTAGAACCAACTTTACGAAACAGTGCACTATTCCGCAAGGTCTGAAAATTAGACATATATCGATGCACACTATTCAAAAAGTATTTACCAATTAAAGATTCTAGCCATTTTAATCCTTTTTCTCCCAAGGTTTGCTCCTTTCTTTCAAAACATGCTTAGACGAGGTTTGAGGGTCTAGTACCGTATCCGGAATCTTTTTTATTCCAGGAATCGGCTTATTATTCACAATCATATCAACCAACTGTTCATAGTTGGCAGAATACTGTGGTGAATTCAGCTCCGGTGGATTTGATGAAACCCAACGTCTATAATCATCCAAATCTAGAATATTTCCTGTCTGCTTACAGAAAAAAAACACCTTGGTTTGTGCAATAAGTTGATCCTTATCCTCAGGCTTTATCTTATTTGTATCAAGATTTCCGGCATCCACCTCTTTCTTTAAGCTTGGATCCTTTTCCGCTTGCATAAATAAATATTTCTGGAAAACTGCTACTAGGCCTTCCTTATATTCGTTGTTTCCATCAAAGTCATAGTGATGGAATTGTTGATAAACCTTAATGTCTTCTGAACTAAAGGACATGCTTATATTATGAGTGTGCAAAATGATGAATACAGGGTAGTTGTCTATAAATCCTATGCAAATGCCCAGTTCTAATCCTTTTAAACAGACCTGTAAATGCTAAGCAATGTTTTTATCGAAATGAACTAACAACTAGATAGTGTAAAATGGGACACAGATGTTTATCGAAATTTGTAGAAATGTCGTTAACTTCTCATCTGCATCCTCACACCTATAACAATTTTCTCAATACGATATTTTACGTACACTCGAATGCATGGATCTCTAAACCGTTTATCTGAAATTTCGAAATATTCCTACACACATATATATTACATATCAAGAACGCACCACCGTTCCATCAAGAAATCCACCTTGTGTAGTGAAGGTGCCTTGAGAACAATAGATGGAATCTAATGCCCTTATAAAAAAGTAAAAGCCGCATGTTACGCCTTTTTTAAAGACATACCCAAGTCTTAATATGATCTTTCATCATCAATATCCTTCTTTTCAAGAGGGTTATAACGTAAGAACTTCTCTATAAGATCAACATGTGTAAGAACCATTCTTCTGCAGCAGTATCTTTTCAATCCCAATCTGTCCAAAGCATCACCTTCACTCATACCTTCATCAAGATATTGAAGATATGTCTCCCATTTGTCACCCACAACTTTACCGCAGGAAAAGCATCTAACAGGAATAATCATGGTGAAATGCTAATACCGGAATACACCTCTTATAAAACCCAGCCCAGATTTATAAACGGTAAGTGACCTGAGATGTGAAACCGCAAAAAAACGCAACACTTACGATATGGAAAAGGTTTCAATATTTCAGGAAAAATACTAATGCAGTATTAGGCACACCAAAAAAAAATAAAACTAAAGGAAAGCCTGTTGAAGAAAATAACAATACACAATAGCTAGCAAGGAAAATTTTATCTGAAAATTTTTTGGTGCCTCGCATACAAATCTGAAAAATACCCATCAGAAGCTTTATTTAGCACAGCTTGAGATCGAAGAACAACAGGTTTGTTTACCATATTGGTTGGTCACTTGCAAAGAAGATAGATATAGTACTGTATCCACTGGTTGAAATTAAAAATGCCAGAAATAGAAACGGATTGGAAGCTGGGATTCAACTCTGGAGGAAAACTCCTTTCCCACAAACATGTGATATCCATGGATGGAAAATATACAATTGCCATATTTAAAACGCACTTGAAAGTTTATTCACTTGATACGAGGCAAAGCATCAGGAACATTGATTTAGACAGAGATCTATCTGATGTGACAGATGTGAAGATCAGTTCAAAAGATGCCTTGTTGCTATATCTTTTCACGCCAAATCAGATCTTGGTGGTCAACTGGAAAAACGAGCTTGAGAGTGGCCCTATAGTAAAGCAGTACACTTTGTCAATGGAGCAGAAACAGGATGGAATAAAGCACAAATATGGACAAATACTGAAATTGATTGATTTTTGCGAGCAAAAAGAGTCCAAAGAGGATGAATCAAAGGAGGAATCTTCCAACTTAGAGACGGTCTTTGTACTATTATGTGGTAAGCCACGGGAAAAGAAGGGAAACTACTTGCATTCGGCCCACACAAGATACATTGTAAGATATTCAGCGACCAGCAACACTCTGGAGGAGTTGTTGACCATAGAGGGAGAGCTTTTATCTGCTAAATCCACAGATGGAACAAATCTAGCCTTTGTGACGAATAAAAACAACCTTTTGTACGTACAGGTGAAACAAGACGGGGATCAGGATGCATTAGAGCTCAGCTCACACAAATACAAGTTCCCTTATAAGACCACAGTTTGTAGTTTGGCGGTTTCCAATGGCGAATCTCCGCTGGTTGCATTAGGAACGGTCTCAGGTGTGATTCAACTGCTTTATCTTGGCAGTGACGAGCAGACGACATACGATAATCAAAGATTGCTCAAGTGGCATGTTGATGGAGTCTCTGCTGTTGAGTTTAGTCCAGACGGAAGCTATTTACTCTCTGGAGGAAGAGAAAAGGTTCTTGTTCTGTGGCAGTTGGAGACAGAAAAGCAGCAGTTCTTGCCGAGATTGAACGGGCCAATATTTGATATTTCAATAGACAGCCGTGTTGAGCAACTATATGGTTTAACGTTGGAGTTGACACCAAGCACGCAGCATGGTGCTGAGCGTTACTACGAGTTTCTTGTGTTGAATGCCTTGGACTTGTCGTCAAAATTGGACGTGAATGGAATAAGGCCGAGGTTCTCGGTGGATCTTCACAAAACACTACAGAGAGATGCGAAAAAGTTCTTGCAGAGGGCAAATAAAGTGGACGAGGAGTCTCTCACGAAGATTAGACATGACGTGACAACATCTTTTGAAGTAGAACCAGAGAGTGGCGATCTATATCTTCCCTTTGGATCCTATATGCAAGTGTACAACATGACCAAAAACGAACAGGTGTATGTTGCGGCAATGGCACAGGCAATGCAGCAAGGTAAAGTGAGACAGGAAGCGGAAATTGAGGATCCGATGATCGAGCAGTTTGTGTTTTCCAAGGATGGATCATGGATGTGTACGTTTGACGCTTTGAAAGCTCCACAAATCGATGGGCTCATGTCATCCAAGGATGTTAAGTACTGCCTCAAGTTTTGGAAATATGTGGAGGGTGCAAGCAATGCAGATAATGGTAAGCCTGGCAACCATGTGGGCTTCCACTGGGAGCTTTGCACGAAAATTCTTGATCCGCATGGTCCAAATGTGAAGATAGCAGCAATAATTCCGGCACCACGGACATATTACAACGGTTTGGCGTTTGCAACGGCTGATACAAAGGGAGGTGTGCGTCTCTGGAGGCCTAGAATCCCGAAGGAAATATACTCGAAGGTTCCAAACAAGAAAATGCAGCAGACTGCCTGGACTTTGCGCCGTCTCCGACTCGGAAGTGGCCAATTACAGACTCCCAGTGTTGCATTAGCCTGGTCTCCAGACTCTTCTCTCATTGCCGTCGCTCAGGAAACCAGTTTAATTCTTTTGGACATCAACACATTCGAACCCGTGTCAGAAATGCCGCTGCCATCACTTGCTGATTCAAGAATCCGGAGTTTGACAATTATTGGAAATTACATAGTCGTCTTGACGAAACAGAAGCTTATAGCATTCAACTTGCTCACTTACCAGATGAGTCCCTTGGCTGTGCGGATCGAGACACCTTTGGGAGGTAAGAGTTTGATGGCTGTTGATGAGGATAGAGATCTCATATGCTTCTGTGCGAACTACTATCATGTGAACAAATCTGCAAAATCCAATACTAAGGTGGAGATCAGATCCAGAATCTTCATATTTGATCCATCCTCTCTAAAGCCCGTCTCTATAAAGGACCATGAATGCGCCATTGCATGTGTCAAGTACTCAAAGGTTGTCTCAGGGTTCATTCTTCTAGATATAAATTCAAGGGTCGGTGTGTTGAATACTGTTACGAGCACTTTCTTGCTAGAGGAAGAGCGCAGAAAGGAGGAAAAGAAAGCTTACGAGATGGCTATGTTGCTTAATAATGCCCAGTATGTTTCTGAGATCACTGCAGCCAATTCAGCTTCATCGAAGAAGGAAAAGAGCGAAATTGGAGATGATACTGAAGAATTGGCTGTTCACAAACCTATAAATCCAGACAGACTTGAGTCTGTCCTCTCCAATATGGAGGGATTACCTGTTGAGGCTCTGTTTGATAGGGTGATGAATATTTTGTAAGCATGTGCTAATATATGGAGGAAGATAATCAAATAGACTGTTATAGATGAATACGGTATGGTGCGTGTAGCAGAAGGAGTAAATTCGGAAATCCTTGGACTCAAATTTTTTTTTTTTTTTTTTTTTTTTCATTATCTCATTTTTATTTTCTTAATTATTCCCCACCATGTATGCATAATCGCGGGCGCATGATTTGTTCCATCAAGGACATTTGCCCTATGCTTTATACATCAACTTAAACCTTATACTAGACACATTTTAGCCCTTATTACTCATATCAGCATCACTGGAAAAATGGGAACCTTTGGAAATAGAGAGTTTAGAACAAAGAAACAGCAACAGGAAAGAGCAAAGTCTTTCATGGGAATGTATACAAGACTAGTAAAGAAGAATTCTTTCATATATATGGGTATCCCTATGATGCTTTCGCTGGTTTTTGCTTCTCATGTTATGACAAATCTTCTCTCAGCTAAGTTCGAGAGGCATGATGAAAAAGTTAAAGAATTGGATGAAACTGAAGCGTTGAAATTGGCAACTCAAAAGAAAAGGAGGGTTGGAAGTATCAACGATGAATACTATAGACTTCAAGGCTTTATGGAAGAAAACAAGGATTACGAACCAAAGAGAGTCAAAAGACTCCCTGGAGAGTCTGAGAATGTGTGGTGATCAGGAAGTGTATCCTGATTTCGGTTACAACTGCATGTTCTTCCTACTAAAATTTACGATCCCAACTTATGACCCTCCTGTATACTTTTCGCTTCACATTCGGCTCCTTCCTATTTGTACTATTTATTTCACTATTTAGCTGCATTAAATACCACGCATATTATCAACTGGAACCGTATCTGACCTGTAGTTTCACCAAGGGTACTAATGTAACCCGAAAAGAGCTATAGGAATGCACAGCCTTGACATAGGCGCTAGCTTCCCCAAAAAATTTTTAGGGCCTGAAAATTTTCAGTCTTGCGTGGGGCAGATAAGATACGCATTAGTATTGTTTGTAATATTATTCAACTGTTAATTAATTAGATATACAGTATCACGGGACATTTAAATAAAAGTTTCGACCGTATAGTACATAGAGAGGATTTAGCAATGGTTTCATTTTCATGTGAAGCTTGTGGAGAAACTGTGCCGAAGAAGAAGTGTTCGCAGCATCAAAGGAGGTGTAGAGATGCATGCTTCACCTGCTTGGACTGTCAGAAAACGTTTTATGGTAACGAGTACATTAATCACACCAGTTGCATAAGTGAAGCGGAGAAGTATGAGAAGAAATTCTATAAAGGCAACAAGAAGAATAAAAAGAGCAAGAAGACTGACACGAAGAAAGTTGAGGTTAAAGAAGCAGATTCATCTTCTAGGAAAGATAAGAGCAAGAGCTCGGCAGACAGCAAAAGCAAGAAAGAAAAGCACATTGACCTGTCAAAGATAATTATGCAGGGTGAACCGATCTCACTTTATAAAGTGTTTAAGAAGCTTCACGGAAAAGATGATAAGCTCTCAAAGAGACTAACTGAAAGCAAAAAGAGCTTCTTGAAATCATTGAAGGTTGTCGAAAAGGAAGACGGCACATTAACTCTAGATATAGATTTGTAATATATTTGAATATACTAATATAGTTATAATCAGGCAAATTGAATATTGCCGTACTGCCCTTCAAAATTATCATGCTGCCTCTTTCTGCTTTCCCATTCCATTCACGGCTTTTGATATTTTTCGATAAAAGTTTCTCAAGTTGCTTGAAGGGAAAGTAAGATTGTCCAACAAGTATTCTGGAAGAAGTGAGTGCAACCGATCCATATTCACCTTCCATGAAATTGCACTATCCGTAGGCCATTCCTGCGGTTTCTTTTGAACTGGGGAGTATATTAAATCTGATGGCTCGGACTTATTTATGATGAGTTGATAGTATAATGTACACAGTGTACCACTTTGTCTAAGCGCAAATATAATGCTTTTTTCATTTTCCTCGTAATCAAGACATGCTGTTCCACATAGCAGTTCGATCATTTCCTGTTTTGAATCTGATAGCACTAATTCGTTGTTCGCATCGGAAAGTTTTGATTCTATGCTATTCTTGGCTTCTTCCAACTTGTCTAGTTTCTTTCTAGTTTCTACTTCCTTTGTTTTCCATTTGTTTATCTCTTTGCTATCCACTGCATTCGTTGAATGTCGATTCTCAGTTCTGAGTCCCTTGATTGTGTTCTTTAAAGTCTTATTCTCTTTTGTAAGGTTCGCAATAATAATCTCTGCAGTTTTTGCGCGTCGATCAACTAGCTTTTTGTAATTTTCAAATGTCTGGGCAGACCTCCTGGAAGTCTTCTGAGAAATGGCAGTGAGACCCTTTAAGTCTTTCTTCTGAAACAATAAACCAACGTGCATTTCCATAGATCTTGTGTCTCTATCAACATTTCGTTCTGGAGAAGGATCAAGTTTTCTGCGTTTGATCGGACTTCCTGCATCAGGTTTTAGATCTTTTGTATCGCCTTTTATTATATTCTTTAAAGGGCTTATTTGCAAACTCTTAATTGGACTCATTATACTCCTTTTCTTATCGTTCGTCTCATTCACTATCTTCATTATGTCATCAGCTTCTGTTTCTGCAAATGCATCCTTTTCTTTCTCTTTAGACAGCACATTACTGGGCTCTGCTTTTTTCAAATCTATTGATTTAACATTGCTTTCAATTGTTGCATCAGTCGTAACAGGTAAACTTTGGCCATGCTTTTCACTTTTCGCGTCTTTCCGTTCTTCCTCCAACTCTTTGAGATCTTTTGTGATTTTGGGAGTTTTAGCTGCTTCTTCAATCTTCTTCTCACCATCTTTCAAGGTATCTTGCGTGGCATCACTTGTACCATGTGAAGAATTAGTTCTGGTTGCTTTCTTCGATACAGAAGTGGCTTTCTTTCTGCCTCTTCTTTTTCTCGGTGGCATGTTTATAACTAATATGATACGACGAGTAAAACAGGTCAATTATGTTTCAGCTAGTTTTCATCAACTTTCAAAGGGTTATTTATCTAACGTGAAAACGATTGTTAATGAAAAATGGCATAAGGTCGAACAAGAAATACACTGCGGCAGCTATGTTTACCTGGCTGAACTCTTTGTTGATCTCAGTCTTTTTTTATTTTCTATTTTTTTGTTTTTCCCTTTTTTCGCGTCTCATCTTTCCATTCAAATATCCGTCCACCATGAAGAAGTAATCAACCCATCATCCATTTTTAATTTCACCACATACCCCATAGTGGCAGTCAATGCTGCTGCAACGGAAATTTCTTTTGTCAAATCAGACTCATATATAGGGTCATCCCTATGCAGAACATCCCTATAAATTTCATACACGATTCTCAGCCAAAAAAGGGTTATTCCCACGACATAAAAAACTAACGCAGGGGTAGTGACAATTGTTGCATACAATAGTCCCAAATTGTAGAAGAGGTGGATCTCAAGAATTATATAATGCCAAATCCACCTTGCAATAACATATGGTGACCCTAGAAGTGTTTGACTTATGATTTTTACTACTCTATTTGACGAGCTTCCGAATTTTTTGAGTAAGTAATCCCTTAAATCATCTACATAATGATGAGGGGGTTCCAAAGAAGCAGCAACAACACCCAAAGACCTCATTAATCGATTTTCCCTCCCATGCCTTCTTCCAACAATAGTGGATTCATCATTTCCACTGTGCTCTTCTCTTATTTGGGCCGGAAATACATTTCTGTAAGGTTGGATTGAAGAAACAATAGATCTAGTACTGGATTCTGGGTCTCTGTGGGAACTATCATTATTCGAATGTGTCACTGCAGACATAATATATTAAATTCAAACACGAATTGATTCAAAAATGAAGAAACTTCAACATAATAATTTTTCAGACATAGATTAACAGTGGTAATACATGAGTACTACCTTCCAAATCCTTTTCTTTGTCCTTTTACTTGTCTCACTGATGTGCTTTTTTTCGCACCCAAATTCTTTGCTTACCTCAGCACACAATTTTAATTTTCTTGGCCTAACGTAAGCAGACTCCGATCCCTAACATTAAGTTTCGCGCTAATCTAAAAATAGTTTTCTGGCCCCAACGCAAATTCCAGATTTCATTTCATTTGATCACTGAAACACATTCAAAGCGTGAATGTCTTACTGGAAGAAGCATCATTCACTAGTGAGATACTATAACTTGGCACAGCTGAAATGTTTAATTTATATCTGCATTTCTAGTTCAATTACAGTTTCGGTTGAAATGAAAAATGAATCCTTTCCCATCTGTTTGGCGTTTTGCAAATTCTATTGTAAGAAGCATTAGCCATTATTAAGATTCACTCGAGAAAGGCAAATCAAAAATGAAAACAATGTTATGCGTCGATTCGGCATTGTTAAGAAATCATCACGGTAGCGAGAAATATTAGTCGACTAACAGGAATATTCTTATTTTCATATTTATTTTATTTTTATCGCATCTTATTTTTTCTGTATGTCCTCCACCTTGCACATTCAAAGAAAAATTTTTTTTTTTCATCGATCTTATTCCTTGAAACTTCCTGCAACTTCTCAAATGTTTTTCGGGAACACAATATACCACTCTATGGGACAGATGTTGGGCAAGTAGCTAAAAACATTGTCACCCATAAAATAAAGAGCACCGTCTACTTTCTTTTTTGCAATTGCTCATATACACTACATTCACTGAAGTGCAAGTCGCTCGATTACATAATCAGCTTCAGGCGAAAATTCGCGTATTCGGCACCCCCACCTGTTCAATTTTCCGGATAAATAGAGCGAACTGGTAATTTGCTATTTATCACTTGTCGGGTTTGGATTTTTATTCGTGAGCAAAGAGTTAAGATATCAGCAATAGGAAAGAGAGGATAAAGGAGTGGAAAGGCGTTGCGGGAAATATGAGACTTATGTTTCCAATTCTCGGAACCAACAAGCTGGTCATAGCTATTCTATCATTGCTCATCATATATCTGGTGTGGCCTATAGATCAAATAGAAAAAGAGCAAAAACCGGCCCGCCGTGCGCCAACAGGCGATTTCGTCATAGATGAGAACGCTGGCTTGATTGATGACGTGGATGAAAGTGAGGAGGCCTCAATTTATGATGACCTTTACGAACCAATAGTAAAACCCGTCCGAGGATCATACAATCCAGATACCGGAAACATAGAAGTGCCGCAAGTGATAAATCCGACAATGATCGATGATGCACTTCGGCGTTTAAGTATGCGACCATTGAGAAAGAATGCAGATGAGCAAGCAGAGGCGGCACATTTTGACTTTAATGGCGTGCGAATAGAGAAGTACAATAAGATAAAAATGACACCACTCACGCACGAGCTTGCATTCACAGCTTTGACAAAGGAAGAAGATCCCGGAGATTCAGGGGGTTGCAAGGATCTGGAGTATATTTCGCAGGAGAAGATAGTCCGGAGCGATCCATTACCGATTGGATATGGCTTTCGTTTTCAATATCTCAAAGATTACCTCAAGAAATCTGGGTACGCACAGAAGATAGCCCAGGTGGACTTGAAGCATATGAAGAAATCAGATTGGTACATGTTTTCGGGGTCGGCAACATGGCTTCCCGATGTGCAATGCTATATAATGGCCAGCCGTTTGATGTACGCTCCAAAACTTCGTGGATCTCCAGTGGTTTCACTCATTTGGATGCAGTTATTTGACAAGGAGTGGAAGGAGCTTATTGGCAGAAGAATCAGATATCTAGGAGTGACGGATGAAGAAGTTGACAACGTGTTGCGAGACGTTTCACTGATTGGTGGAAAGGGGAAGGCTGTGGAGCATCGGCTAGATAAGATCTCCATAAAGTTTCCAACGGTATTGGATATACCGTTTATAGTGAAAAATGATGGAAGCCCGTTGGGACCGGAAGATCCCCGCATAGTATCAAAAGGCACTGGTACAAACGACACGGAGCCAATTATATTGTTCAACATGCTTGCAAGCTCAAAGAGAAGGTCGATGTTTGCGGCTTTTCCGTTGCAGAAACCAGCACCATCATATGACAGTGGGGCCAATATTCTACAATTTCGCCATGGAGGAAGCAGCTCACTTACAATCAAAGCTGTGGAGAAGAACTGGATGCCATTTTTCGAGAATCCATCCAACCCTACAGAGATCAGCTTCGTGTACAGTATAGACCCACTTGTTATGTTTCGTTGTAGTCTTAGAAACGGTAAATGTGAAAAAGTCCAGGATGACGTCACAGGAACAGGTTCATACGATGGATTGCACAAGCATCCAGATACAATTGTTTTAAGAGGTGGTACAAATCTAATGCCGGTTCCCCAGGATAAGATTCGAAAAATCATTAACGACGACAGCAAGCCACTACCACACTTATGGGTAGGCTTTTTGAAAACGCACGCATGGAATTGTGGCTGTGGAACGTCAATTTATAGACCCATCATGTACATATTGTCAAAAGTTGGTGGTGTGTACAGAGTGGACCTCATGACTGAGAGTTTGGATTTTGATATGGATGTACTTGCATTCAATGGAAAAGATACCAAATGCGGTAAGGATGGGCCGAACGTCCTTACCCCTAACAGCATACCATTTTGGGATATAAAGGAGAAGGCACACGGGTTATTGGGTGGAAAGAATTCCGACATTTACAATGATTTTATGGGCTTAACCATAAGCGAAGCTGACAGGAATGTGAAGCTAATCTTTTTGAGAAACGTGATGAATTACATAGCGGGAATTTACCAGAACAAACATGCCCAAGACAGCCTCACAGCTCCGCATACTCAGTATCGTAAAGAAACAAGGGATGTTGAAAGATGTGTTCTGCGAGAATCCATTAATTACTGCAAACGTTACGCAAGAAGCCATTCTTGAAGGAGATTAAACTTTGAGGTGGTGATAAAGACCGAATAAATGCCATTGGTGCTAACCTGAGCGACAGTGGATATAATAATAGCCTATAATAGTTTCAGAGACGCCATATTTAATGAATAAATTAATAAATAAAGGTTTTCGTATAGTGTAGTAGGTAAAATGATTCGAGGCTGTGTATATTTTAAAGTGAAACCATGAATTCTGGATGGCGTACCAAAAATTCGAATTGTGAAAGGTGAATCTATATATAGTTAGCCATATATCTCTAGAACTTTCTTTTTTTTTTCTTTCCTCACAGCTTCAGTATCTGCATGCTATTATTCTTATACCGAAAAAAGAAGAGAAAAAATTTTTTTTAACGTCCCCCTTCATC
The DNA here is from genome assembly GCF_011074885.1 of Brettanomyces bruxellensis. Taxonomy (NCBI): domain Eukaryota; kingdom Fungi; phylum Ascomycota; class Pichiomycetes; order Pichiales; family Pichiaceae; genus Brettanomyces; species Brettanomyces bruxellensis. The sequence continues at coordinate 215,888 of NC_054686.1, forward strand.
CATTTGGGTCTCTAACAACATAATCATACTTTCAAACGAAACACACAGATGCACTCGAGATCAGGTTTATACATTTAGCAAAAGGAGATTTGTAATTTTTTTGTTGAAGTGCCGGGCTAATTATTTCTGCTTAATTGCAAGTTCTATTTTTATCTCCGCGATTCTCTTCCTGCAGCTAGCAACCACTTTTTATCGACAAGGTCTATTATCTTCTTGATATACTTTATTGATATTACATTATAAAGAAGATGTGTTGCCACTTCTGGATTCATTCTAAGTCATGCTTATTAAAGGAACTCTAAAAATATTCCTCATAATGGGTAATAAATAGGGGAGACCAAATGAATAAAATCATGTTAAGTAAAAACTAACACAATATTCATGCTAGAAAATTACATTAATCGTTTTGCATATTTTTGGTGGCAAAGCCTGGTTGCGGGAAGCTTGCACACGTGCTAACAAAGAAAAATGACAAAAAAATTTTAGAGTTTAACGAGTCAAAACAATTGTTGATGCTCGTTTGAGCAAATGACACAAAATGCAGCGAATTGGAAATTTATTTTGTTTTCTGGCCGATGCTCATATTCAAGAAGAAAAAGCGTCAAAGAATTTATACATGGAAAAGAAAAGCAGGATACTCCATTCTTATTCAAGATTTTACTGTGCCTGTAGCTATGAAGTCATAGCTAATAGTTTCAGTTTGTCTCCGGTCAGTTTATATTTTGCTTGTTCTCTCACAATCTATTATTTTCCTTTTTATTTCCTTATTTTGGATTGTAATTAGTGTTGACATTTTTCCGATATTCTGAGTACTACAGACACTCATTTCTTGCTATTTATGTAAGCGGTTAGCGTGTCTCAAATGTTTTATTGCTGCTCCTATCTTGCATAAGATGGTTTTTGCTTTCACTTAGGTCTTGTGCTACCCGGGATTGATTTCGTTTCTGATTTTGTAATTATCAACACCTTTCATATTCTTACCTCTCGACTCCAACCCTCTTTCTAGGAAGGATTAAATGAATTATAGGCATTCAGTTCCTCACGTACGGGTAAAAAATACCGAACAATGCATTTGAAGGATATCTGCCTTCCAGGAGTATGGAGAAGTCGAAAGGCTCTGAAGATAGGCTTTTTGGCAGTTTTCCTGATTGGACTTATTTCAATTTGCTTTTGGACAGGCATTGATACAATAACCAGTAAGCTTGAAGGAACACAACTTGTTATATGGGGCTTAAGAGCAAATGGTCATGATGACAAGACCGAACAATCAATTTCACAAGGGACTCCCGATGCTATTGAAGATGCTAGGGAGCAGTACTACAGATTATTGGACCAATCACTTGAGAAAATGAATCTTATGCCATTGGGACACTACCACTCAGAGGTACCATCTTTATATTCTGGTCCAAGGGGAATATTAAAACAGATAAATAATGCGAAAAGCACACACATTAATGCATACTTAGGAAAAAGAGAGAAGGATGATGAAGATGTCTGTGGCCAGTTGAGATTTAGCAAATCAAACGAGAAAGAGGACTTGGATATTAAATATTCAGAAGCCAAACAGTTGGGTAGTGAAGTGAATACGGATGCATTACTAAGGTATCTAAATGTGTCTGGATATGGAACCAAAGTCCCGAAAATCAACATGTCGAAAATGGAAAACGATCGCTGGTACAGATTTTCTGGTTCGGCAATTTGGTTAGAAGATCAACAATGCTACTTTGAAGTGGACCGGGTGATGTATGCACCAAAGTCACGAAGTGTTCCATGGTTGTCGTTAATATGGATGCAGTTGTTTGACAAGAATTTCAATGAAATCAAGAATAAAAGACTCCGGTTTATGGATCTTTCAAGTGAAGAGATTGAAAAGGTATTATTAGAACTTCGAAAAGAGGATGTCAATAAAGATGAAGAGAAGCGAGAAAGGGTCTTGGATAAAATATCCATTAAATTTCCTACTGTGATGGACATTTCGTTCACAACTGAAGACTTTGGTAGACCGCAGGGACCTGAAGATCCTAGAATATTTGCAAGGCTAGATGATGAAGGTAAAACAGAGCCAGTGGTCATATTTAATCAAGTTAACGACCTTAACCATCGGGCCATGTTTGCGGGATTTCCTTTAAGAAGAAAAAGTAGCAATGCAGAACATAGTGTGCCCACCATACAGTTCAACTTTAGGCCAGAAACAAAACTCAAACTCAAGTCAATCGAGAAGAATTGGATGCCATTCGTTGAAAAGGCGGCCGATTCAAATATTGTTAGCTTCATATATGAATTGGATCCATTATCAATTCTCCAATGTACTTTAGATGATGGCCTTTGCGTTATGGTTCAGAAAGCAGAAGATAAGGGAACTAGGATGGGAGCCCAGGTGTCCCTAAGAGGGGGAACAAATTTTATTCCAATACCAGAAATTGTCATGAATGAGATTTTTACAAAGGAGGAGATGGCCAAATACAATATAAAGATATGGATATCCTTTATAAAGTACCACGGATGGAAAAGTGGGTGTGGAACTTCTACATATAGACCTGCACTTTCTGCTTTGATCAAAACAAATGATAATTACAGAATTGGTATGATGTCTGGAGCATTTGATTTTGGAATAGATGTGCTCTCTTTTGATGGAAAGTCGGTGAAGTGTGATGCTGGAGGTCCAAATGTTCTTACTCCAAATAGCATTCCATTTTGGAAAGTTATGAAATTGAACAAGAATAAGGATGGGGAGAAAAGTAAGGGCGATAAGAATGAAGGGAAAAGTAAGGACAAAAAGGATGGAGAGAAAAGTAACGATACTAAAGAAACAAACGAAGTAGTTGATGAACCTAAAGATTCTAGTATGCCATCCTATAGGGATCTTATGGGACTTACAATTAGTGAGGCAGATAGAAATGTGAAAATTTTGTTTATCAACAATCTTGTGAATTATTTGGCTAGCTCATTCAAGAAAAGTTTCCGGGATAACTTACAAGGCTTTGGTGATAATTCGGCACAGGAAATGGTCGACATAGAGAAATGTGCGGCTTATGATTTCTTGCAATACTGCAAAAATTATGAGAAAGCACATTAGCTTTTACAGTACTCTTAATGGCATAATAATGTTGTTTGGAACAATAAGTAAATGTGGCTGGACCAGTTCTTAATATCAATCAATATAATCATCAAAAGGTATGGGAAGTATGATCTTAGTGGATTTGTCGATAGTGGCTGCGTTGTTTTATATACTTAAGAAAACTGAATCCATTAAAAATTATACGTGCTGAATATGTATCTCTTCGTTGCGGAATACATCCAAAAATATTGTATGTCATCTTTTGATTCGTTGTGAAACAATATAGAGGAAAAATCGCTATAAAGGTATCTGAAAACGTCAATAATTAATGTACGAAAGTTTACACAAATATGACTGGCAAACAATCTGTACTCCATTTGAAGTCATGTATCATGCCTTTTCTCTATAGTTGACTATCTTTATGAATTTCCTTTGTGATTCAACTCTATTTTAAATACTCTGAATTTTACTATTTTGGGAAAACTGCATAATTTTGCATCAAAAGTTCAGGTGATCCTGTTATTCAAGCATGCTAAAAAAAATTAAATTTCCAAAAAAAACAGCCCTTGATCCTTTGTTTGAGACCTTAAATACATATTTCCAATTTATCTGACAATGTATTCCATTTATTAAGCAATATTTAGAGGCATGGCTTATGGAAGTTCAAAATTCTTAGAAGGCGTATTTTTTGAAAATAACTCTTAGTCACTAATATTAAACATCACTACAGCGGATACCTACATTCTATTTTTTAACTAGTCCTCACAGCTTAATATTTCAACAAACTACTTGTGTCAGTTAGTTAAACGATAGAATTTCTCCCCCAAAAATATTGATTCTTATTTAGCGATTCATCGTACATAATACATAGGGAAACAAGTAAGATCACTATTGTTTGTATTTTTTATTTTTATTTTTATTTTGCTTTGTCTGGATAATGCATATACTTATTAAAAATGCAAAGAAAGACTTGTGCTAGTATCAATAATAAGAATTTTGGTGCTACTCAAATTTTTTACTTTTTTTGATCGAAATAAATATGGTACGCATACACAGTTTGGTGTCCTGCTATTCTTTCCGTAATACAAATTTCCACAGTCCGTTTGTACTTCCCGAAAACTGCTCATCGCACTTTTTTTTTTGTGTATGTTTTTCCTATAACGCACAGTCTCCTGCTTACATCCTTTCCGTTCCCATATATGAACTGACAAAATTAGATTTTTGATATTCAATTTAAAGGCAAGTTAAGACCTCAGGTCTTATATATAAGTAAATCTGCTTTTTTTGATCCGCATTTATGTTCCTAAGTTGAGCCAGCCCATTTTCAGTTTTATATAGCCTGGTAATCACTCCTTTTCTCCATGCTCTGTTCTACATTTGCAGGGGTTTAAAATGTATAGTTTGCTAAATCTAAGAATAATCAATATCTTGGTCCATGAATTTAAAGGGTGTCTCCTTAAAAATTTGGCGAGGCCACAGGGCCTTTAAAGTGGTAATACCGACAATTTTTCTTATTTTACTAGCTTTGTTGTGTACCTGGACAGGTCTTGATGCTTTAACAAGCAAGCTTGAAGAACCCCAGCCTCTTGCTTTGGGACTGATTACAAACCGTAATAGTACTATCAGTGGTGGGAAAGAAACTTTCATTCCAACCAAGGATGAAATCAAAAATGCTAGGGAGTATTATTATAAGTTGTTGGATCAATCTCTACTACGACTGGATCTAATGCCTTTGGAGAGACCTAAGATAGAAAATACATCTATATATTCAGGGCCAAGCGGATATTTCATGAATATAAGTTCGGCAAGGACAGTCCAATTCAATTCATATTTGGCTACAGACAGAAAAGATGACGGGGATATTTGCGAACACATGAAATTTGGCCAGGAAAAGAGCACAAGAACTACAGAAATCAAGATTTCCGAAGCCAAGCAGTTGGGAGATGATGTAAATATATCAGCAATTAAGAGATATCTAAATATTTCGGGATATGGAGAAGATGTTCCAAAAGTGGATATTTCCAATATGGAAAACGATTGCTGGTATAGGTTTGCGGGTTCTGCAATCTGGTTAGAGGACCAACAATGTTACTTTGAAGTTGATCGGATAATGTATGCACCAGAATCACGTAATTCTCCTTGGTTGTCGCTAATCTGGATGCAGCTTTTTGACAAGGATTTCAACGAAATCAAAAGCAAAAGACTCCGGTTTATGGATCTTTCAGGTGAAGAAATCGAATCCGTATTATCTGAGCTTGGAAATTTCAATGCAACTGAAAATATCGATAGACGGGAGAAGCTTTTGGACAAAATTTCAACCAAATTCCCCGCCGTCATGGATATTTCTTTTATAACAGAGGATTTTGGCAGGCCACAGGGACCTGAAGATCCCAGAATATTTGCGAGATTGGACAAAAATGGGAAAACAGAGCCAGTTGTCGTATTTAATCAGATAAATGATCGGAAACAGGTTGCTATGTACGCGGGATTTCCTTTGCGGAGAAACAGGGAACAGGATAAGCATAGTGTACCGACTGTTGAATTCAACTTCGGAAGTGAAACAAATCTTGAGTTCAAGCCAATTGAAAAGAACTGGATGCCATTTATTGAGGATCCAGAGGATGGCGATAAGATTAGCTTCATTTATGAATTGGATCCATTAGCAATACTTCATTGCACCTTGCACGATGGAATTTGCGATGTGGCTCAAAAAATTGAAGCGGAACCAACAGAAATAGAGACAGGTGTTTCTCTAAGAGGAGGAACAAACCTCATTGCCATTCCTAGTTCAATTGTGCAGGAAATCTTTACAAAAGAGCAAACAGAGGGAAATAATGTGGGAATGTGGGTTTCATTTCTTAAATATCATGGTTGGGAATCTGGATGTGGTAGTTCCACGTATAGGCCGGCACTTCTGACACTGGTTAGATACGATGATAAGTACAAAATTGAAATGATGTCGGGTGCTTTTGATTTTGGCATGGATGTTCTCAGTTTTGACGGAAAATCAGTGAAATGCCATGACGATGGTCCCAACGTTCTTTCACCTAATAGCATACCGTTTTGGAAAATCACCAAAGTGGGAAATTTGAAAGAGACGGATAACGAAAAGAGAGCTAGCGAGAAAACACAAGTACAAAACGCGCCAAACAATGAGAATGACCATAAAGAGGAAGAAAATAAGGAAATGCTAGATTCTAACAGCCCAGAGTACAAAGATCTTATGGGCCTAACGATTAGTGAGGCAGACAGGAATGTTAAATATTTGTTTATAAGCAACATTATAAATTACGTGATGGAGGCATTCAAGACAAGCTCTTTGAGAAGGCCAGGAAGCTTTGATGAAAGCATATATACTGAGATGATTGATATTGAAAAGTGTGCAGTATTGGATTTCCTTGAATATTGCAAAGAGTATGAGAAAACCCACTAGGTTTTTTTATAAGTACATTTCTCTTGAATTTGGACCAAACATAACGCAAGGTTCGAGAATAATATTAATACGGTCACTGGTAGAGAGGAAATGGATTAAATGGAGTAAAGGAGTAAATGGAGTAAAGGAGTAAATGGAGTAAAGGAGTAAATGGAGTAAAGGAGTAAATGATGTAAATAAAGTAAGTGAAGACCAGAACAGTCCCGATGGGTCCTTACATAACACGGCAAATCTATTGGCCAGAAACTGCACCCGATCAACGGGCCGGTGGCCCGCAGAGAAAATTATTGAAAGTAATTTTTTTTTGTGTGCCGAGACTGATTACATAGTTAGTCATAGTTCTTGATAGAGAGTGTGTATACGAATATAGAAAATAAAGGTGTCAATTATATCGGAGGAGTAACATCTCAGTATATTTGGAATAAGCGCTTTCCTTAACAGGTATTTGTTCGGTATTGAAGTGGCAATGCATATATGTATATGTATAAATTGAAATGCGTATTAATCATAGGTGACCTAGGCACGAAGTCCGAAGATTGAAAAATAGGAGAAGCGGACAATGAAAAACACTGGAGTGAAATATTTTTTTTCTCCCGCCCGCTTTATTCGGGTTGGCTGGAAAAAAAAGTTGTGTTTGTATATATAGATGATAGAACATAGGAACGTAAGTGAAAAAAAAAAAAGATTTAAAAAAAAAAATTAAATCTGTCTGACGGAACATTAACATTTTGATCTTGTAAGACATTCTACCTTCAGTGCTCATAAAGTGTAAGCTTAGGAGTAAAGAAGACACAATGAGTTCATTATTGTGTAATACGGTCAAGAAATCGTGGAGCAAAACAGCCTACAGAGCAGCTTTGGCCTCAAAGGTTCATTTCTCTACTTCTCGCGCTACTTTAGAAGAGCAAGGAGAGGGTTCGAAGACCAAGTTCAACAAGTACTCATGGATCATTACAGAGCCAAAATCCAACGGTGCCGGACAGGCCATGCTTTACGCAACTGGTTTCAAGAAAGCCGATTTCAGTAAGGGCCAGGTTGGTATTGGATCGTGCTGGTGGTCGGGAAACCCTTGCAACATGCACTTGATGGAGTTGAACAACCTGTGTAAGCAGTCTGTCGAAAAAGCCGGTCTTAAGGGCATGCAGTTCAACACGATCGGTGTGTCCGACGGTATGTCGATGGGTACCACCGGTATGAGATACTCTTTGCAGTCCCGTGAGGTCATCGCAGACTCTTTCGAGACTATCATGCAGGGACAGCACTACGATGCCAACATTGGTATCCCCGGTTGCGATAAGAACATGCCAGGTGTGCTTATAGCATTTGCCAGACACAACAAGCCATCCATCATGGTGTACGGTGGTACAATTCTGCCTGGTAAGGGTACCTGTGCCGGAGTTGGAGACAAACTAGATGTTGTGTCTGCCTTCCAGTCTTACGGTGCCTACTTGGCCCACGATATCAATGAGGAGCAGCGTGAGGACATCATCAGACACGCAATTCCAGGCCCAGGCTCATGTGGTGGTATGTACACCGCCAACACCTTGGCATCTGCCTCCGAGGTCTTGGGAATGTCTCTTCCAACATCTTCATCTTCTCCAGCCGTCTCGGACGCCAAGAAGGGCGAGTGCTTGAGCGTTGGTGAGGCAATCAAGAACTTGATCGTCCAGGATATCCGGCCACGCGATATTATGACCAAGCAGTCGTTCGAAAACGCCATTGCCTACACTATGGCCGTCGGAGGATCCACAAACGCGGTTCTTCACTTGATCGCCATTGCACACTCCGCAGGCGTCAAGCTCACACTCGAGGACTTCCAGCGGATCTCCGACAACACGCCTTTGTTGGGCAACTTCAAGCCTTCCGGTAGCCACGTGATGGCTGAGTTGGCGAAGATTGGTGGCACCCCTGCAGTGATGAAGTACCTCCTTAAGGAAGGTATCCTCAAGGGTGATGGCATCACCGTCACCGGTAAGACCATGAAGGAGAACTTGGAGAAGTACAAGGATCTTCCATCTGGCCAGGATATCCTCAGACCAGTGTCGAATCCAATCAAGGCAACTGGCCACATCCAGATCTTGAAAGGAACGCTTGCACCGAAGGGATCTGTTGCCAAAATCACGGGAATGGAAGGTACATACTTCAAAGGTAAGGCCAAGGTGTACGATGAGGAGAATGACTTCATTCGTGCCTTGGAGAAGGGTGAGATCAAGAAGGGCGAAAAAACTGTCGTCGTCATCCGTTACCAGGGTCCAAAGGGTGGCCCAGGTATGCCTGAGATGTTGAAGCCTTCCTCGGCTTTGATGGGATACGGTCTTGGCCAGGATTGTGCCTTGCTTACTGATGGTAGATTCTCAGGTGGCTCGCACGGCTTCTTGATAGGCCATATTGTTCCTGAGGCATGTGAAGGCGGCCCAATTGGACTTGTCGAAGATGGCGACGAGATCGTCATCGATGCCAACAAGAACATCATCGACTTGAACGTTCCTGAAGACGTTCTGGCCCAGAGAAGAAAGACATGGAAGAAGCCTGCCCCAAGATACAACAGGGGTACTTTGTACCATTACTACAGATTGGTTTCCGATGCCTCCCACGGATGTGTTTTGGATTACGATGGAAACGACAAATAAGTGTGCAGAACCTCGAACTTGAGTTTTCTTTCTTCTGCCTGACTGACACAGCGATATCGCTTACACTATATAACGTCATCAACAATTGTTCTTGAAGGAACGCTGATTGTGCGCTTACATTTTTTTAGATGACCTTTTTTTTTATTTATTTGGTTATAACTTGTTTAATGAGAATCCAAGAATGGATATGGTTAATATGTTGGTGTAATTGAAATTCTGATATGCTGTATATATCTATATAACCCCATGCACGGCTGAATTTTTACATAGTAGCACGATAATGTGATCTCGCACACATCAAAAAAATAATGCAAAGTAAAAAATTGGGCCACGGAAATGTAAATATGCTTCTAAATTGTACTTCACATTCAGCAACTGATGAACACATCCAAGGCGAAAACTCTTTCCTAACACAAATCATACTTCTAACACTTTATAAACAAAGATGCCTGAGTCTGGAAGCGTTGTTGACAATGGAAACAGTCCAAACGACAGTTCTTCTGCATCAATCAAAAATGTTTCGTCCCATGAATCTAAGAAAGTAGGCCAGGAACATTTCAATGATTTAGACAACAGCCCAATTCAGGAGCCAGATTCTGGAACTGTGAAGCCATCGACTGTGGCAATTAAACCAAAAAGACCAGGACTTACGAAATATACCGTTTATGTGACAAGTCGTCGAATGTATATAGTTGGCAGCAATACGAGAGAAACTGTCTTTAGAATATTGGAGATCGATTTTACCGATCCAGAAAAGCTAGTCGTGATGGAGGACAACGTTTACTTCAACAGGACGGAAATAATGGATGTTTTGAACGGATTGGAGGACTCCAGCGATAACGGATTGACGAAAAAGGTTACTGCTGTTGGTCTGCTTGGATTTATCAGATTTACCAAGTATTACTATCTTTTAGCAGTCACCAAGAGAAAGCCGGCGGCAATATTGGGTGGACACTATATATATCATGTTGACGATACAGAACTAATCCCCGTGACACATAATCCCAAAAAGCCTGCCAGAAACTCGGAAGAAGCCAGATTCTTACATACATTCCTAAGCATTGATCTGGAAAAGACGTTTTACTTCAGCTATACGTACGATTTGACAAACACTCTGCAGAGAAACGTGGTGCGGTTCAAGAAAAAGTTCATGGGGCTTTATGAAACAAATGCCACGAGATCAAATACGTCTACTCCGCAAATAAAGACCGCAGAGGAGAACACAGGCGATTTCAGCTATAACGACCGCTTTGTGTGGAATTCGCATTTGCTTCAACCGGTTCTACTCACATTTGATCGAGTCTACGATTGGTTTCAGCCTATAATGCACGGATTTGTCGACCAGATCAAGCTTTCAATATTTGGATCTGATGTGTACATCACACTAATTGCAAGAAGATCGCACCACTTTGCCGGTGCAAGGTTCTTCAAACGTGGTGTGAACGATAGCGGAAATGTTGCGAATGAGGTCGAGACCGAGCAAATAGTATCGGATATGCTAACGTCGTCTTTCCACGATCCAAAGGCTGGATTCTTCAATAATCCAAGATACACCTCCTTTGTGCAACACAGGGGATCAATTCCGTTGTCTTGGTCGCAGGCAACTGCTCCAAATATCCGTATGACGAAACCACCGATCGAATTAAACGTGATCGATCCTTTCTATTCGGCGGCTGCTCTTCATTTTGATGATTTGTTTAAAAGGTACGGGGCGCCTATTCAGATTCTCAATCTTATAAAGCAAAAGGAGAAAAGCCCCAGAGAAACAAAGCTTTTGAAAGAGTTTGGCAATTGTGTGGATTACCTAAACAAGTTTCTCCCTGAAGAGAAGAAGATCATATACACAGCCTGGGATATGTCTCGGGCATCTAAGAGTCATGGCCAGGATGTTATAACTTGGCTTGAATGCTATAGTGAAAAGACGCTGCAGATAACTGGCTTTTTCCATAATGGCAGAACGCTTAACGACACACAGCTTCAACATGGTATATGCCGAACAAACTGTATTGATTGTCTTGATAGAACCAATGCCGCCCAATTTGTGATAGGGAAAAGAGCACTTGGACACCAATTGAAGGCATTGGGTTATACCGAGAACATTTATTTAGAGTACGACTCGGATGCAATAAACAGTTGGACCGAGTTATTTCACGATCATGGAGATACAATCGCCATGCAATACGGAGGATCGCATTTGGTGAACACACTGCAGACATACAGAAAGATCAACCAATGGAGCTCACACTCCAGGGATATGATTGAGAGTGTCAAGAGGTTTTACAGCAATTCTTTTATTGATGCGCAACGGCAAGATGCCATAAACCTATTTCTTGGAAACTATGTCTACAAGGAGGGACATCCAATGCTTTGGGATTTAAATACAGACTATTATCTACACAACAACTATCTTGGTATCAGCCTTAACTACAGGCCTAGCTATACCCACTGGTACACGGACAGTTTTCTTATCGACCGGAAGAAAGAGCTAATGCAGCTACAGGAGGAGATAAAAGGCCCGCTTTTCGATCAACTAGAGAAATTGACTGTGCTGAAGATAGACCCTTACCCTGGATTCTTCGATAACTATTGGAATAGCAAGTACCCGGCTAGAGAATTGAGTTCATTTCGAGACTCGTTTGAGTACAACATGAATTCTACTCTGCACTATACAAACAGAAGTGCTACTGCGGGTGGGTTAAGCAATGGCTCACATACAGGAAACCATAAAGATGTGGATAACGAAAAGGCATCAACTGTTTCTGATAATACACAATCAACTTGTGCAAATGATGTGAAGAGTATCTATAGCAGTAGCGTATATTCTCTTGAGCTTGATTCTCAGAACGCCGCTGATCAGAAGTATGTTTCTCCGTTTAAATCGAGAAAACCCAGAAGAGAGGAGCTGCTTGAGGAGAGATTGCAGGAGGAGGAAGCAAAATTGGATACAAAGGAAAAGCATACTGATGATGAGAAATCTGAAGAAAGCAAAGCATCTTTAGCTTCTGGGACTGAAGGTGACGAGTCATACTTCGAGCTCACAGCTTTGAAAAATAGCTATGGAAAGTACAAGAGGGTGGAAAAAAGCCATGGCTATCTCTCTGAAATGCTAGAGAAGACAAACAATGAGATAAATGCTTTGATAGATGATACTAGGACACTTCCTATCATTACAGGCCCTTCAAGTCAAGCATTGAATGAAGATGCATTTGACTATATTGACGAAGGATATTTGAAAGGAAACAGTTCTATTAGTGGAAAGACCAATGTACCGGAGCAGATACCATTTAAAGACATGTATAAATTGTCATCACCAAAGATATACGAAGAGGATTTGCAAATTTATGAGAATTCCATCAACTCGGCTAGAGTTCGCTATGATGATGCCTTTCGAAAGAAAGCAGAGAACCTATTGAAAAATTACAAGGATATGCTGAAGGTTGAAATATCGAACAGAGACCTTGGCATGTATCGTCAGTTTGTTGATTGCATGAATGAATGGAAAGTGGAAAAAGACATCGAGGACAGGACAAAGTGGGAAGTTGGAACTGACACAGATTTGGAAAATGATTATGATGACTTGTCCAGTCAGGCTTCTTCGTTTGGAAGTCTGGATGAGAGCATTGACTCCCAGGAAAGTTTGCATTACGACAACTCTCAATTAAGAAACAAAACTGATGGAGATGTCACAATTGAGCATGCAAGTGCAGATACGAATGATAGACATGGGGATACGCTTGAAAATGAAAGAAAATCTGCTGATGAAACGCAAGAGAAGAAGGTGGACAAGGCTGTTGCTGAAGAGGAGAAGGTACTTGCTGTGTCAGATGAAAGTGAGCCTACTTATTTCAGCTTTAAAGAACCGGAACAACATACTGCTGAAATTGCAGTAACTGATAATGAAAGCGAAAAAGACATTTCTGACCCGAAGTCAGACATTAGTAAACTGCATTCAGCCGATGGTGCAGATATAGCTATTCAAGAAAATCAGAAGAGTGAGGACTCTTCTCTAAGTATGGTAGGTGGGTTGCACAACGATAAAGCTACAGCTGCGTCACCATTTCAGGATGAGGATAAATTAGATACCTGATATAATACACGACCAACAATCAATCAAATTACAATGTACAATGTATAATATGCTATGCAAACCAACATATATACGTATCATTTCGTCTATAAAAGTAGTTTAGTTATCACCTTCGTCCTTCGACTTTTTCATTTCCGCAAAAGCATCCTCCACATTTGCTTTGATATCTGCATCTCTCCACTGCTGACTCTTTTCAATACATCTTCCGCATGCTATAGTGCTGAGAATGTCATCCGTTTTGAACCATATTTTACCGTTCACACCAATTGCTATCTCAAATTTACACTTCGTGACCAACTCTGTAAGAATATGTGCATTCGGATCGAAGAGGAGATTTCTTGCATATGCAAGTTTAACTTTAAAAACCATTCCACCTTCTAATTTACCGTAGCCTTCGGCTTTTCCCGTGGTTGGATCAACACAACTGATTTCAGCATCCACATTTGGATTCACCGATTCCACCCTGGCATATATCAAGTCGCCAACCTCAAGTCTTGGTCTATTTTTTTTCGACGCATTTGGAAAACTGAACTGGTTAAGAACAACCGGCACGCTAAAATCATTTAAAGACACCCTATAGAAATCTCCAAACGACCCTATGATGACACCAATAACGTTATCACCACTTTCGGGAAGATATCTTTTGGAATTTGCTTCAACATAATAAACTGTACGCTTAGCCGAAAGATGTTTTTCCTCCAAAAGTCCAACAGTGGTTGGATTTAGCGTGTGTGTGCCAATTGTAGGTACGAGAGATATATGAGGGCCTAATGTTATTGAAGACCTATTTTTCTGCGATTCAACTTCTATATGATCGCCGGGTATTACCACCTGCCTCACACTCATTCGGAATAACTGTATATATTCTCTAAGTTGGAATTCTCTCAAATTAATGAGGACAGGGTTTCAATGTGGTACTCAGACTAGGCTAGCAGACTAATCAGCTTTTATCTGGCTAGAAATATTGACACTGAATTTTTTTTTTTTTTTTTGTGAAGGGAAAGCTTGAGATTGCATCGACGCTACAGACGCGTCGCCACAGATAAGCTGTCCTTGATAAGATAGATATCTTTCGTTATTGCACGTGTGCCTCGAGATACTGCAAAACACGGACTAATATGAAATTGAAAAAAACAAAAACAGTACTCACAGATAGCACAGTGATGAATATATCCATAGATAATGCTGTACAGTTTATACTCATTATAAGGATACTCTCGGGATGATTGCAAAATTAATTACTGTATGGATACACCTACAGCAAATCGTCCTGCTAGATAAAAATTGTGGCTTGAGCTGTGTTGCCAAAGTTGAGGATGACAGGAGAACGATGCTACAAAAAAGTGGTTAGCATGTTTTTGAATGGCCAACAAAAGAGACACATACAATGTAGTGAAGGAAACACAACTAACTTGATTGAAAAAGATTTGGATATGCAGGGGGGAGCAGGATAACCAGAAAAAGTGTATGTATAAAAGCAACCATATTTGGAGGTATAGTGATGCAAGGGAGTGAATTTTCGATAGGAAACCGCAAGAAACGATAAAATCCACGACGTAAAATGCGGGAATAGAGCTTGAAAATCGTTCGTGCAGTCAGTTGCTCCGTAATCGAGCGGGAAGACACAGTACTAACCAGAATGTCGAATTTAGGTCCAAACGCCATAGTTGTGAAATATGGATGTAGAAGGAATAAGAAAATTTTTTTTTTTTGAAATTTAAATAATACCGGCGCCTAAACATGAAAAGAGCATCGACAAAGAACTAAAACTGATTTCTGCATTGTGTCAAGAAATGACAAAGCCTCAAGCTTTTCACAAGATATCGTTACAAGACTCAGAAAATTAGACGTCGTGGAGAATATATTAGGACATCAGGAGTAGGAAATGAGGTAGGGTCCCTTATCAATCAACCCATGCTAATCTGCGCAAGATCCAATTAGTAAGCGGGATGGAAAAATTTCAGTGCGAAAATCACGGCATGCGTTGTTCAGCATATGGTAATTATGAAAGTTGGTGGGTAATTCTTATTATTTCGCTCCTGCATCCTCGGTTCATTTTGAGGACCTTGCATACAAAGAACATACACATTATATTGTATAGCTCGATTTCCGGGAAAGAGAGAAAAAAAAAACGAAAAAATTATATATATATATATATATTTATATACATACATTTGCAGGCTGATCGATCTGTATTAGTAGGAATACATTAGTCACACAATTCACCGCTCTCTCGACTTATTTGGTCTTTTCGTTTATTTACTGCTTTCAGGTATCGACCACATTTTGTCTGATCCGGCTTTCTTTTTTCATTAGTTGTTTCTGTTCTTTTGGCGGTAGTCTCAAGATAAACAAAACAAGTCTAACAGCTGAAATCCTGACAGGGTATAACTTTGATCCTTTGGCATTACGAAGTTGAACAGTTGCTAATCGTCATACCGACATTTGATTATCTACATCGCCAGTAACATTGGTACAGCAATCTTGAATTCTATCGCGGAAAATCGCAAACATGGGTTTACTTTCTCAGGGCACGCCTCTGTCATGGGCAGAATCTCGTCAATACAACGACTATGTTCGGGATCATGGTATCAACCAATTAGTGAATTGCTTTAATGCGGCCAAGGGCCGTCACAACGATCACTTTTTCTGGGGTGACGAGATCGAGTATCACATGATCAGGATCGACGATAAGGCCAAGACTGCCCAGTTATCGCTAAACGAGACCGAAGTGTTGAAAAATCTGGGAGAACATGGCAAGGACAAGCAAAGGGCAATCGACCAGGGAATTCTTTTCCACCCGGAATATGGAAGATTTATGCTTGAAGCCACACCTTACCAGCCATACGATGGTGAGACTATTGAAGGATATGCAGAGGTGGAGCAAAATATGAGCGTTAGGAGAACTGTTGCACACAACGAGATGGGTGACAAGAATGTGCACGCGGCAACGTTGACTGCTTTCCCCACCATGGGATGTGATGACTTCACCTATCCGAAGGCTGTGCCTAAAGGTCCGGCCTCGCAGTCACTTTTCCTCCCAGACGAGGTGATCAACCAGCATGTGAGGTTCCCAACTCTCACTGCCAACATAAGAAGAAGAAGAGGCCAGAAAGTTGCGATCAATATTCCGTTGTTTGAAGATACAAACACGGACATGACGCATCTTGACTCTTCGATTCCTAAGCGGGAGCTTTTCAGCGGAGATGATGAAGCATTCCTCGGTGCAGCAAAGCCTGGCCACATCTACATGGATTCGATGGGCTTTGGAATGGGCTGCTGCTGCCTTCAAGTCACACTGCAGGCTCCAGATATTAACGAGGCGAGATACGTTTACGACTCGTTTGTTAACATTGCACCGGCCTTACTAGCACTTACTGCGGCAACACCAATATTGAAAGGCCGCCTTGCAGACCAGGATGTGCGTTGGAATGTCATTTCTGGTGCTGTTGATGATAGATGTCCGGAAGAGAGAGGTGAAGCAACTTTGCAAGGACACAAAGCCAGAGGAGGCATTGCTGATAACGCAAATGTGATATACATCCCGAAGTCAAGATACGACTCTGTTGATCAGTACCTGGGAGACATACACAGCCAGCCTGGAATAGACGGTCTCAGCCACATTACATCTGTTGGCACAGTAAGCAAGGAGAGTGAAAGCTCGGCCGATTACACATACTTTGAGCCATCACTCAACGACGTGGAAAGCCCTATTAATCCGGCTGTCTATGCTAAATTGCGGTCCGCAGGATTTGATCACCGTTTGGCAAGGCACTTTGCCCATTTGTACATCAGAGACCCACTAGTGATATTTAAGGAGAAGATCAAGCAGGACGATGCCACCGAAACAGACCATTTCGAGAACATCCAGTCCACCAACTGGCAGACACTCAGATTCAAACCTCCTACGCAGAAAGCCACTCCGGGTAACGACTCTGTTCCTGGATGGAGGGTCGAGATAAGACCAATGGAGATATCGGTTACTGACTTCGAGAATGCCGCATTTGGCGTTTTCTCCATCTTGCTTGCCAGAGCCGTCATCAAGTACAGACCGAACTTTTACGTTCCTATATCCGTTGCCGAGCAGAACATGAAGGTGGCTCACACGAGAGGTTGCACGACTGATGGCAAGTTTGGATTCCGTGTGAACAGTTGGCATGGACAGAATGAAAAGGCTGTGATTGCTCAACTATCTCTTGACCAACTTTTCAATGGATACGAGGACTTCGAAGGTCTTGTTCCTGTGACGAGGCGGTATGTTCATGAAACGTTTGAAATAAAGACTGAGCAGCAAAGAAATGCCCTGGAGTTGCTCGAGATTTACTTCAAGTTCATATCCAAGCGTGCATCAGGAGAAATTCCTTCAACCGCTAAGTTTATTAGAAGCTTTGTCATGCACCACCCAGAGTATAAGCATGACAGCAAGATCAACAGCAGTATTAATTACGACCTAATCAAGTACCTTCAGAGATTGGAAAGATACGATCCCGAGTTAACTTCTGAGTTCTTCGGAAAGGAGATTTCCACATGGATGTCTGATCATGGCTATTAGTTTTTTTTTTCCCCCTCTGAAGTTTCGTTGCAGCTACTGCCGGCATCATCTTCAAACAATTAGACAATTACGCACACACTCGTGAAACGATT
The DNA here is from genome assembly GCF_011074885.1 of Brettanomyces bruxellensis. Lineage (NCBI taxonomy): Eukaryota > Fungi > Ascomycota > Pichiomycetes > Pichiales > Pichiaceae > Brettanomyces > Brettanomyces bruxellensis. The sequence continues at coordinate 233,740 of NC_054686.1, forward strand.
GCTTACTCTCCAGTAATTTACTCTCGTACTTTGTTTTGCTACATTCTTATTTCTCATGCTTGTAGATATTATGGACACTCGTTCCTGTATGCATACACAGCTTGCTTTTCCGCTTTTCTGTATTCAAGAAGCCTTTCCACAACTGCTTTTTCAGATCCAGATGTTACCTTAACCACGGTCAAAGTAGAAAGACGCAAATATACATTATTCAACGCTTGCACAATATTATTCTGTAATTGCAAGCTCAGGAAGATAACCGATGCCTTTACCACTTTGCCATTCTTATTAAATGTTAGATTAGTGCCATTTTTAAATGTTGACTCAACTGAAGCCATAACTTCTCCGAATTGGCTATCTGAAAAGCTTGAAATATTCTCTGCACCTAATGTACTTAAGAATTTGCTCAAAACTTTCCAAGTCCCTTCTGGATCTTCAATGTTAAATAGTAAAATTGCATGTGATATTCCGGCCTCCAAATCATCTAGATGAGCAATGATACATGGTATAATATTTGATGCTTCGGGTATAAAGTTGGCATTTTTTACGCAATACGATGAATCCGAGGCCATCACGTATAACGGAATATAATCTTGATATTTCTCAATTTCTCTTTTAAGTCTGAAGGCTATACTTTCTGAATCCCGCAATCTCTTGGTAGCCAAACTAAACCTATTTTCCATATCTTTATACAAGCCACCCTCCAATTTCTTATTTCCAGCTGTTATCAGCTCAATATCGGAATCAAGTTGACTTTCCTCCTTTTTCAAATTTTTAAGCTCGACTTCTATGGAGCCGGTAAAAGGCTTTAATTTCGAGATGTCATCTTGTAAACACCTGAACTTTGTTTCTGCAGCTTCTAATTCCTTCTTATGTGAGTCGACTTCCAGCTTTGTCTGCTCTATCTGAGCTTTTAATGCTGCTGATTCACTCTGTAACCTTGATAAACTTTCATCACCTTCATCCTGTTTCAAAAGCTTAAGATCCAATTCTTTTCGAATATTGGCCAACTTTAACGCCAAAACATCTTTCGTCTGCTTGAGTTTTTCCGTCAATTGTGTGCATTCCCTGTTAAGAGCATCCAGCCTTCTATTCCGGTTGCTTTCTGTTTCCTCATCAACTGTAGATGCAGCTACCAACTTCTCGCACTGACTTTTAAAATCATCCAACTTCTCAGAAAATCTTGAAGTGATCTCCTTCTTCTTTTGCTCAAACTGCTGGCGGTTATCTTGAATCTCTTTACTCAAGGCAAGGTTTCTTGAGCGAAATATTTCATCTAACTTATTATAAATCTCATTTCCTTCCTTTATTGACAATTCCAGCTTCCGTTTCTTGCGCTGATACTCGCATTTGTCCTCATTTATGGATTCCAACTGCACTTTTGCAAGCTCTACTTGGCTCCGTAACTTTCGCAGCTGACGTCTCTCGGAGAGAATATCTTGATTCATATAAGCATCAAGAACGTCCACATATTCACTGTATATATTATCCTTCCCAAATGAACTTTTGAGTGTCTGCGTTGGCACATTAGCTATTGGTGTTTTTCTCTTAATTCGGCCCACAAACGTGGGGATTCTGGATTTAAACTCCTTGTGCTTAGGGGAATTTATCATGTCCATCTAAAAGAATGAATGATTTGTCCTGAGGAGTTAGTTGATGGATAAAGACAGCAGTAGTGTTGAAAATTTCACTTTTAGAATTCACAAATTTCAAGTTCCAATCCCTACCTTATATAATGCATTGAGATACTATAAAGTAACTTGTTAAAATATGACAGATCATTAGTTCTCGGGTTATACTTTCAAGTTTACGTTCTCGCCATTCCTGATGTTTACCTCTGAATTATTTGTGAGGCTGTGCAAAAAAAAATATATATATATCCATTAGAAAAGTACTAGTCCCTGTAATACTTGAAATACACTCACAATAAAGAACTTTATATTATAAATTTAGTCCCAAGAAGAAGCTTTATATACCAATAATTTAGGATTCGTAACGTTTTGCAGACAGCTTACGGACCCCTGGGTTGCCTATTATTCTCTCAGAACTCAAAACTCTTCCTCCCTTTATAGACCTGGTTGAACTTATTGACCTTTGCTTCGCACCTTTTATCGCTGAATCAGCACCATTCTTCTTTGCAAACCTAGATGGCGGAGGAGACGATGCAATCGTAGTTGTTGTCTTAGTTGTGGTTGTTGTCCTCCTATAAAATTGAGATGGATACCTATGATGCTTTGTAGGTGATGAGTGATTTGCTGTTTTCCTGGTCAAGTGAGTGGACACCTTAGAATCCTTATCACCCATAAAAACATCACTATCGTCATCAACTACTGGAACAACATTCTCCTGATTTTCATTAAAGACACTCATCTCTTTCCTCGGACTGCTTGATATTGCATTATTCCCTACTGTTGAGGTATATGGAGCATCATCCTCGTTGTCTCTCTCCTCGTCTGAGTTTGTATAACGGCCATTTCTCCCTATATATTTGCGGGGCTGTCCGGGATTATCCGAAGGAATGGCTTCTGTAGCTGCTTGTCGTAATTGTGTGGAAACTTTCCTCCTTCCTCCCATGGATGAAATATCTACGGATTCATCTGCGGGTATGTCAGCATCATTCATATCCATGTTGTCTCTTTCCGTCTCCATTCGCCTCCTCTGACGTCTTCTTTCCTTATATGCATCAAGCGGTATCAATGGGAAAAGGCCGCCAATCGATTTATCGGGCTCTGTATCTAGCACCATAGTGTGTCTCCAATCTCTGAATTCATTTTGATGAAGATATAGCCAATGCTGCTGAGGCCCAACAACCATGCCCGGACGCATCATCCTCATATAGCCAATGCACTCGTTTGCTGTAAATCCATGCGTGTATATCAAGTATGCCCCTATAAGACACCCTGTTCTTCCAAGACCTGCTTTGCAATGAACGGCAATTTTTCCACCGTTGGATATAATCGTTTCGGAAGCACCAATAAACTTTTGGACCAGCTCCATTGTAGGGCAAGTTCCATCCTCAAAAATCATATCCAGATGCTTGATGCCTCTTTTTTCAAATTCGTTCTTGTCGTATAGATGGGTGTTTAATCTGACAACTAGCTCGACATTATGCGACACAAAATACTGCAAAAGCTTTCTAAATGGTTGATTCAAAGGTGCCCCTGGCCTTGATTGTCTGGGAGATGCAAATGCAATAAATTCATCGCATATCAGGTTGAAATCACCCTGGTCGACCCTTTCATATTGCTCGTACTCCTCCAAATTGAAATTTGTTATATCTATCATATTTCTCTCTTTGGCTCGCCATATCCCGTACACAACGTCCTGTATACTGAGCTCGAAATCTGCCTTTGAGTAGCCCGCATCCCGAAATGGCATTAGTGGAGGTTGAATCTGTGATATTGGCTGTAAAACCTGGTGAGGTGCCCAATCCTGCACAAGAACTAAATAACAGCAAAGAATACAAGCAGCATTTGCTCTAGCTTTAGCACTGCTAGACGAATAAAAGACTACCGCCTTTGAGCTGTTCTTTGGGTCATTGAGGATGTTATGAAGGGCAACTGCGAATCTATAGAGATGACCAATATGTAATGGACCGAAATCCAAATGGAATGCATTATATGGAAGTGCATCCTCAACTGTGAAATAGACGAAGCTGCTTGAATTTTCTGGTGCTTGGTCATATGATCCCAGATACACCTTATTTTTGAGAAACTCTATTGCATCTGTGTGAAGTTTGTGATGCATTTTTTGTTCGCCTTCAGGATAATGAAAGATTGGTAGTTATAATCTTGGTGGGGGATTTATTTCAACGAAAAAGGTGCCTTAAATGTTGGCGGGTTTCGAATTTCAGTTGGTATCTTTTTGCTGATTAAATGTCACCAAAAAGGATCGTGTTCCTCAATAACGATGCACTAATATATAATAGAGTAGTAACAAGGCTGGCAATGGGGTGGGAATTTCATACATAGGGATAAATAAAAAATGATCCGAAAATAGGGAAAAATCAGAAATAAACAAACTCAGAATTTTAGATCAAAAAATAAAAAGGGGAAAACTGGAGAGGAGATCGAAAGGTAAACAACCTAAGCAGCATAATACATTTATGTAGTTCAAGACATTTTCTTCAGAAGGAGATTGTGATTAAAAGGTATGATCCTTAAAACAGTAATAAAGGTTTTCAGGTTTTCAACATATCCAAAATTCATTCATTGTGTCTAATGCGTCGGGAATTATGTGTCACAGGATCAACAAAATTTGTAAGAGTCTTGTGTATAAAGCCACTTCGATAATTTAAATTTCCCTTATTTATGTACTTCTACATTAGGATATTGCTGCTGTTTGTTTTTATTGTTTAAACCCATCCTTCTTTTTCGCTTTTTTTCTTATTTTCTTATACGTAAGCGCATCTTTACACCTTTATTATATTCCTCACGCTGGACTAAATGATAACGCAAAGTATGAATCGGTGATGATCTTTAATAGTTGTATGAGTTAAATCCAAAATTATGTAAGTTAAATTGGACAACTTGACAAATTTTCTGTTTTCATTATAATATTACCTGGTTGGATATCTCTGTTACTTTATCTAATGGTTGGAGCATTATGAATGTACCTTTCAAAATTTTTAGTTTTCATTTATTTTTTCAGTCCTGGAAAACTTTTTCAGCGATAGATCTAAGTTGAACTACACTTACTATACATTTCGCCACTCATAATATGTTCATAATTAAACAGACATTTATTATAGATTGTACGTCAGGAATAAAAATCTGATTGAAAACATGGGTTTTGGTTTCACATCTGGATACCAGGCAGAGGCAGATTTGGGACTTGGGACAAATGGATTTGAAGTCTCTCTCAATTATATAACTGGAGTTCCTGATCCCAACGCTTTACAGTCAACTGAACTGCAGTTGCTATTTAGAGGGCTTCAAAAGCATGATAGCATAACAAGGGAGAAATCCATTGCAAAGCTTTTTGACCGAATATCGCACAATCCTTCCATTATAAAAAATGATATCGCCATTATTTCTTGGTGTCAGATGTATCCCATGCTTGGAATAGATGAGTCAAGGAAAGTGAGGACTTTTTCGCACAAAGTACAATCCCAATATGTGAGGATTCTCCAAAAGAAGTTTTATAAGTATCTTCGTGACACAATTGGAGTATGGCTTTCTGGATTGTTCGATGCTGACCGATCTACATCTAAACTATGTAAGCAAGATCTTTATGCCACGTTTAATAACGATCAGGCAAAATTAGATGGCTTATGGAAAATCTTCACAGATCAAATCACAAACTATGTGTTTCAAGTAATCACACTAGAATCACAAGATACTATTTCCGATGAGAGATTTATTGATAAGGACGAGAGTCGTGCAAAGTACCATCGTGTTCTTTTATCCACTATTTTACTCTTTTCCGATCTGTTAAGTCGGATACGCTCGGAGAGCATAAATGTGACAAAAGATACCAAGACGAAGATTCTTTCACTTTTTACCAATTCGGCGTATCTTTCAATCTTTTCCACCAAAGATCCTCTTCTTAAAAAAGCAATATACCAAACCATTCGATTGTTTTTATCCGCAAATGAAAATGGTGAATTTGCCGCCGATTCAAACTACTTTGATAAGCTATCTTCGGCCGCTGTTAAGGGCTTAAAGATTAACAAGAAGCAAAATTCTGCATTATATTCTGGTTCGATACTTGCAATTCTTGACGCACTTACTGTGTTGACTAAGCGCAAATCTGCATTTTGGCTTACTGCTAGAAAAGCGGAGCCAAATCTTCTTGATACACTACGTCTTGGATCCTTGGGATCAAATCCTCTATATTATGACATTGTTTACACATTATTAACCTTACTTCCATACGACTTTTTACCAATTAAAAAATATGACAAGGTTAAGCTTTATTTAGGAATTTTGGAGACTGATGTTGAGAATGAGAAATTACCGGGATTTAAAGTTAACGCATTCAAAACATATATGAATTTCGTGCACAAGGTTTACTCTGCATTGGAGGATGATAGTCAGACACTCTTAATAAATAGAGTAGCATGCCTGCTTGTGAAAATTCTTGATTCTCCTCGTCACCTTTCAAATTGTATGCTCGCTCTTATGAAGAATTTAAAAGTTTATCAAAATGATGATGCCGATATATTGTTAGACATTAATTCCGCAATCCTAGATGCATTACCTTCAGGGCTTATTGAGTATGCTTCTTTGAAGTACAAGATTGTGCACCAAAAAGAATTTTGTCAAAACTTTATTTCGTTATTGCAGGAAAATGAATCTGATCTTCTTTTAGAATTAATTACCAACTCGGTTGAGTCTTTACGTGATGAAACTGACGAATACCCTACCTTGGCACTTGACATCATTGATATATATATCAAGATGAATATCAATCAGGCTAAGAATATTATTGCTAATTCCATACCCTTAATAGACTCATTTATTACAAAAGGAAATCCAGAATTGGTCTTTGGTATTCTTCTTGATTACTGGAACTCGAATTTATTTGACTCGCTATCAGTTTCTAAAGCAGTTGATGCTGAATTTATTTCTCTGCAGAAAACAACAAGCGAGAGTCTTGTTTTAAATAATCTTAGTCACATCAAAGATTTTCAAGTTGAAGATGCTCCCAATATCAAGGAGTATCTTTTAGATCATACAGCTAGGAATAAGCAGACTGAGGAAAATGATGAAACGCTTTTCAAAGTTTTGAATCCGGAGATACTTGAAAGACTTTATGTGCAATCAGTACTTCACACAAATACTCCTTCTTTCGTGAGGAAATGTGAAGAGTATTATCAAGATATACCAATGATTACGTTTAGTACCTCAAACAATGAATTTCTTGTCTACTTGATCAAAACTCAAGAAAGTGAAAGCTCGAAGAAACTTCTTGATTTGTTACTAAAGCATATTAATGAGGATTCATTCATGCATGCGTACCTTGATGCTTTAAAAGTTGCATTTTCAGAGTCCCCAGGGGATAGTTTAATTAGAAGTAATTTAGATGTCTTGGACGTGGAAACTTTGTCGAAGTACATACCTAAATCACTTGTTTCTGAGATTGAGGAACTTATACCACGTTCTCCAACCACAGAATTGACTGTTTCTAATATATTCGGCACATCATTATACCTATTTTTGGACTCGCAAGAGAGTTTGGAATTCAAGAATTTGAAGAAACTAAACGAACTATTGTTTTACGCTGAAGTTTTAAGGGGCAAGGCGGATCTACTGTTGTCTAATTTTGATTTGGCTACGGATGTTATGCTGCTTTTGGAGATAATATCTGATTGTTCATTTTTATCGAGTGAACCATATAATGCACACAATACATTCCAACGCTTTAGAGATGAATATCTTGACGGTTTCTTCAATTCCTGCTCTTTAGAGAGCATTTTTGCAAAGGATTTAATTGTTCAGGGACATTGTCAGTATCTTGAAAAACTTCTTGAATCAAAGAATAACTGTATTCAGTTTTACACATATAGAGTATATGCAAGAGTTGCAAGCTTTGTTTATGATAAATCGCCTAGTCGTTTGGGCATATCTGACGCATCATTGAAGTTTATTGCGTCTGATCAAAGAAGGATGACTGTGCTACTTCTTTGTGATCGGGACATCATACAATCAGATAAACTGTTTACCTACAGAAATCGGATAGCTGCCAGTATCATTGGTATAAGGTCAACGGAGGATATTTTAGGGTCGGGTTTAAAGTCACTTTTACTGATTAACTTGATGCTATCCTCAAAGTTCATTGATAGCAAGCCGCTTTTCCCTCCTCAAAGATTTATGATGATGTTGAATACGTTGACAGCTTGGCTTGATTGTGATATTTCCTACGATACCGAGTTTACTGCAGTGAGAATAGCTCTTTTTGAATTTGCAACATATTACCTAATAAATGCTCAAGATATAAATGTTTCTGTTCTTCCGCAGGAAACTAAGGACAGGGTAAGCGAACTTATTATGAGAGTTTGTACAGAGTCATTGGATATGCTTGTTGCAGATAAGCAACCAGTAGAGCTTTCGTACTTTACTCTCCGGCTAGTCAAGACGTTTTTTGCTAAGTGCGATGAGACTGTTCTTTCCGAGTACCAAGAAGATATACAAAAGGGAGTGGTCGAATATTTGTTTAATCTTCTTGACATTCAGAATGCCAATGGACCTTTGCTTATGGTGCTAGATATTTTGACCTTTCTTTTAAACAATCACGTACCATTGAAACTTTTTCGGCCTAAATATGCTAATTTGTTTGAATACTTGGTTTCTCCTGTTGTGAAGATTCAACGGCTATCCGTTTCAATGATCTGCAAGCTTCTTCCTCAAGTACAAGATAAACTTGTTGTTGATACCTCACTTGATAAGGAGTTGATAAATGATGTGAAGATTCCGCAAACTCTGATTGACCGTGCCTACGATTTTTCTGATAGTGATACGCTTACCTATCTTTGGAATTGGTATTTAATTTTAAAGCATTTTCCTTCCATAACTCAGGAGTTGAAGGACAGATACATTGAGCAATTGAGTGAGGGGTTGATTTATAATAGTTTAGCTTTGCTAGTCGACTACATAGATGTGGGCACGTTCAAATTCCCAGAAGGATCGAGTTTTGAGTATGTCAGCAATTACTCTGTGGATCTTGATGGTGATTCTTTGGATAAGAAGTCGGAAAAGAGAAAATTGGAGGTGAATCTCCTCTACATGATGATGCGGTTTATTGGTGGAAGTGTCGTCCGTAAATGGTTTTCTTCCATCAGGGACATTCAGCTCAAAAATAGGCTCAACACGTTCATTGCAACATACATAAGCCCAATTCTTATCGATGATATTCTTGATTCGTTGAGTCTGAGAGATGTTACTGAAGATGATAAGTTTAAGTTGAAAATGAACAAGACAGTTCACGAAGTGACCTGTTCCTGTGAAATCGATGATCAAACAATGGAAATATTGATTTCCCTCCCAGCTGATTATCCTCTTTCCCAAATATCGGTAAGGGGATTGTCCAGAGTTGGAATTAAAGAAAAGAAATGGCAAGCTTGGATAAGATCCTTCCAGTATATGATCAACTTCCAAAACATGTCAATCATGGATGCAGTGAAACATTTCAAGGAGAACGTGGACTCCAAGTTTGCCGGATATGAGGATTGTGCTATTTGCTACTCGATCATCAATGCAGTTGACCACTCCACTCCAAACAAGGTTTGCCCAACGTGCCATCATAATTTCCACTCAGCTTGTTTATACAGATGGTTCAAGAGTTCGGGTCAATCGACATGTCCACTGTGCAGAAGCAGCTTCTCATTTAAAAAGCATCATTAGAAAGCAGTTGAATTACGTGATGTTAAGGGTCAGTCTAATTGGTACATTTAATGCTAATTTTACATAATCTAATCTCATTCTAGTAGCTCGTCTTCCAAAATCTTTTCCATCTCGTTGACTGTGAAGGGAATGTAGAGAATTTCGGTACCGGCGATATCTTGAGTCAACGAACACATTTTATGCTCCACGAATTCCCGGAGAACTGTCCGAAAAGATATTTCATTCGAGACAATAAACTCGTTGACACAAAACTCGTAGAAGTCCCTGAATATTATTGCCAACTTGATATTTCCTGTGAGGGAACCTCTGTTCTCGATCTCTTCGTCGGAAGTCAAGGAAGAATCAATCTTTTCAAGTTGTTGGATCAGTAAGTTCTTGTATAAATTCTTGGCGTTTGACGTCAACGAGCTCAAAACATATTTGGCACCCTTTGATCCAACAAACTCATCCGACTTTCCGATACTGAGTGGATCCTTGAAGCTTATTTCGGTACTATAAGAAGCGAACGTGGTCACATTGTGCCAAATGAAATTGAAGTTAGCCATCAACGAGGCATTCCAAAATAGTGGTGTGTTCATATTATCCATCGAGCAAATAAAGCTTATTTGCGGTATCTGGCAGAGCTCACCCAATATGTAATGGTACTTATCTTTTCTCAGTGACTCCCCGTCTATGTTGTGGAGTACAATTATCAACTTCTTTCTATCCACAAACTTGTTAAATGCTGTTTTGAGCTCTCTGACGGAATCCACCATGTGCCAAGTCGGTGGCTTCTTATTAAACATCAGTTTCCAAATAAATTTGAGCAAAGCACGAGGATCTAGCTCTGAATTGTAGCCATTGGCAACAACGCATTTCGTGCTTTTAGAAACTCTTTCCAACAAAAAACTCTGCACGAAATCTAGAATCAATCTGCGTTTGGATCCAACCCCGTAAAATATTATGTTAAACCCTTCCTGGAGTTCAAAGAGCCATTGTGTGTATTGTTGTCTGTAGTATCCTATAAGATTCGTCTTCTGTCCTAGGCACATGAAGTTTGCGAGTTTATTGTATGCATGAAACTCGTCGTAGGATACCTGTGGGGCCATAGTCATGGAATTTGTTGATAGCTTCTTGGCTCTAAGCTTTTGCTGTTCGAAGTAGCCTTCAAAGCCATCATAAAAAAGAGACCCAGCCTGGCCATCGTCCTCTTTTAAAAGTGTGTCGCTTTCTTTATCAATTGTTGGTATATCCATCAACTTAACTTGTGATTTAAGTTTTATTTCATCTGTAAGCAGGTGTTCTGTTCTATTATTTGATCTCCTAGGTGTATAATTACGGCGATAACTTGTAGGTGAAGGGGTTGGTGATGGTGATCTATCTTCATCAGGATGTGCCAATTGCCTCCTGAGATTAGGAGTAGTTGGAAGGAACACTTTTCCATAATTACCAACGAACTTTTCATCTCCCACTTCCCTGTCAGAATCATCTGATTCCATATGCATAGATTCGTAATTGTCTTTCTTGCTGAGAGCGATAATCTTATCGGCCAATGCCATGTCTTCATCCTCAACCAACTCCCTATCTTCATCAATTTCATTATCGTTATAATCCGGCACAACACTCTTGAATCTTATCTGCATTGCCCTTTGAACTGCGGCCTGGTCAAGCTCATTCATAGTTCGTTTCATTGGAGATCTGAGCTTAATCGGGGATAAATCGTCAAGCATGTTAATGGTGCGCTTTCTCCTTGGTGATCTCTGGCCCAAATGGCCAGATGGTGGCCTTAGCTGCATATGGGATGGCTTGAAAGGTAGTGAAGCGTATGCTGTTTGAGTAGTGGTGCCTGTAAAATAGTATATTAAAGATTGGAGAGCCAGGAGAATAAACAGGAAATAAAGAAAAACGAGTATGTGAAAAAAACCAAAAAAAAAAAAATATATATATATATATAATTGTAATAGATGCGTCGAGAGTCGCGTCTACATAAAGCTGCCCTGCCTTGTTTATGCCCAAGAAAACCTCACTCATAAGGATCAAAGGTATTTAAACATGTGCATTTCCCCTTTTATCCTGTTCTTTTTACCTTCTTACTTAGTTCTTTTTACTTTTATACTTTTCCTTTCTTGAGCCTTAAAAACACTCAATACTAGTTATAACAAAAACTTCATAAAGTAATCGGCGTCACACTAAAATCAATTAAGCAAAACTATTACAATAATCATAATAAACAAACAAAATAAGGTACAGGGATAAGCATGCTGGCTTTCCTATACATCCTACACATGAAGCAACTCTCCTCAACACAATACAATCTAGACAGCTATTAAAGTAAGAAAACGATTTATTAGTTTAGTTGAAAGAAATAAAATGCTAAGCTTGCGACAGTAATGTATATCATAACGAAACTCTATGATGGAATAGTACAATATAATAAAGACAAAGAAAATTAAATGCGAACAACGACCAGCCTAGGGATAAAAGAACAAGCATACAGAATTAAGCAGCACCAACAATGGCATAGCATGCGTGAGTATATCAGCCCCCACCCTACCCTACCCTCGAAGTCCCCTCCTCAAATTTATAGGTTGCATTTCTTATACCATGATCAAAGCGTTGGATTGCACACGCAAATCATGAAATTTACTTAATCAAAGGTCTTTTTCGAGCCCTTGAACTGGACCGGCACAGCATTGGCACCAGATGCTGCAGGTCTTCTCTCTCTACCGCCTCTGTTTCCCCCAAATCTACCATTGCCTCTGCCTCTGCTACCTCTATCGCCCCTGTCACCCCAGTTGCCCCGATTTCCTCCGGATCTTCCTCCAAAGTTGTTGTTTCTAGGTCTTGGTGTCGAGTAGTCCAATCTAACCGATCTGCCGTTGATGTATTCACCGTTCATACCGTCCAGAGCAGCTTTAGCCTCCTCAACTGACGAGAATTGCACGTATGCGAAACCCCTTGGATCCTCTGTTCCCGGACGGGTTGGAATCCTGATTCCCTCAATGCTTCCGAACGACTCAAATGCGCCCCTCACGTCATCCATGGTGGCCTCGAACGACAGATTACCGACAAACAACGTGTCCGAAGGCTCGGATGGCGTATCTCCGTACTTCTTGGCCCTGTTGTTGGCTCTGTCGTTTGGAGAAGAGCTTCTTGGCTTAGAAGCTGCCATGTCGAGATGCACAGCCCTGCCATCGATCTCGGCACCGTCGTACTTCTTCACTGCAGCCTCAGCGTGAGCAACCGAGTCGAAATCAACGTATCCGAAACCTTTCGATCTACCACTTCCGTTCTCGGTGATCACTCTGGCACTGACAACACCTGGAACGTTCTCGTCGACGAAGAATTGCTTCAATCCATCGTCATCGACGTTCCACGAAAGTCTTCCCACAAACATGGTACCTGGCTCCTCTGCTGACTCTTCACTCTTTGCCTTCTTGGCCTCTGGCTCCTCGGAATCGTCATCTGCTTTTCTCTTCTTTGACGATTCATCGCTGGACTCACTCTCAGATGAAGATGATGAGTCGGAGTTGCTCTCAGAGTCAGAACCAGACTCTGATTCCGAACTTGAGCTGTCTTCCTTATCCTCTTCCTTCTTGTCATCTTTCTTCTCATCCTCAGACTCGGAACTGGATTCAGACTCGGACTCGGAATCTGATGATGACTCTGAACTAGACTCAGCCTTCTTATCCTCCTTCTTTTCATCCTTCTCCTCTTCGGACTCTGACGAAGAGTCAGAATCTGATTTCGATTCGGACTCTGACTCTGACTCGGATTCGGACGATGATGATGATTCAGACTCAGACTTAGACTCTGATTCTGATTCTGATTCGGACTCAGACTCAGACTCTGATGATGAAGTCTCCTCCTTCTCCTCCTTCTCCTCCTTCTTGGCAACCTTAGCCTTTTCCTCCTTCTTAGCCTTGGAAGACTTGTGTCCGTGCTTGTTCGATTTCTCCTTTAATCCCTTAGACATGGTATATAATTCAATTGAGATATAATTTCTCTATGAGTTGAAAGAAATCTCGAGAAAGTAAGAAAAAGACTGTGTGAAGATAATGTTCAAAGTAGGGGCATCACCCGACCTTTTTGTATGCACTGATACCGAAATTTTTCATATCAAAAAATTTTTTTTGCCTGAAAATTTTTACCAGGTGTTTAAATTTCTGCTAATCGGCTTTGTTGTGTCTGCAGAGGTTATTGTGAAGAGATTTATTTTTATTTTTCTCATTCTTCTTTTCTCACCCGTTATTGGAGTCCCCCATCAAGCATCTAGGAGAGGGGGAAAAAAAAGCAATTGCTTCATTTATTCATTCATCCTTTGTATGCCTCACACAGCACTAGCAGGCCCATTTTCCCTTTAGATACACCCAAATACCAATTTCCCACACTATCATATCATATTTGAATATTTGTGCTTCGCATTCTTGAACATCATATTTCATCATGTCCCAGCCACAGGCAGTGCTACCGGGCCAACCCATAGTTCCCATTATTTCGGCCAAAAAGAAGGCCAAATATCTTGCTGGCAGAAACTGCCGCATAGAAAACATAACATTCAATGGATCTGGTGTTCCTTCCATTGTATCCTCGGTGGTTGGAAAAACGAGTGTCACTAAAAAAGAGCCTTTAGAGACATCTAAAGAATCGGATAAGAGTGATAGCTACGATGAATACGTTGTGAATGTTTTCTCAAAGCACGATCCAGAGTATGTTTTGCCAGAAGATGGAACCTCGGAGTTCAACTACGTCCCTACTTTAACCTCAAGCACACCAAAGCTAAACGACTTGGTTTTGGCAAGGGTCATGAAAGTTTCAATGGATAGAGTGAAAGTGGAGATCATTAGCATAGATGCTGATTCCGAGGGTTCGCACGTTAACGCGAAGGAGCTCATGCTTGCCAATTTTGCCGCAAACGAAAATAATGAACGCTTCAAAGGCATTATACGATCGGTCGATATAAGGTCCACAGAAAGAGACAAGGTTAAGACATGGCAGTGCTTCCAGCCGGGAGATATCATCCGTGCACAGGTGATCTCTCTAGGAGACGGGATAAACTACTACTTGAGTACGGCTAAGAACAACTTGGGGGTAGTGTTGGCAAGACCTTCAGGTGAGAATACTTTTGCTGAGTCCGGAAAGTTGCTCTATGCATTGGACTGGCAAACAATGATAGTTCCAGAAACGGGCGATCTTGAACAGAGGAAATGTGCAAGACCATTTTGAGTACAGATGCAGACTGTGATTCCGCCTTTGCTACATACAACAAGTGTAATTTAACAGATGGATATGAGTCCAGAATTCTTTGAGAAGTGCTTTTCTAGAATTCCCAGCAAGCACCTATATATAAAAGGAATATAGTAGTAAGAAAGAATATAAAAAGTGTCACGGGCGACTAAGTTCAGGAGTCTTTCGAGCAGTCTCTGCCGAAAATGGACACCTTCAACCAGTCTGTCACAACAAGAATTTTGCTCTTGATTCCAAGAAGCATGGAAACGTACGCAGTTCTCCAGAACAAGAAGGTGAGACTTCCACCAAGGGCAACTGTAGACCAAGAACCCCAAGACAAGTCGGCAACAGCTCTATCGGATCCAATGTAGGCAAGTGATCCCTGATGATTATACTTGAATGGAAGCATGCTCTTCTTGACTCTCTCGAGCTTCTGCAAGTACTTTTCAGCCCGCTCAGGCTCTTTCTTGGCAAGATACTGATAGTCGTCCACTTGGGAAAGCTTGTTGAAGTACTCAGCAAGGAAGTGGCCCTCCTGGTGTGCAACCTGGGCAGTTGGTGGATTTGTGGTGAAGGTGCAGTCTCCCAAGGCGAAAATGTAGTCATCACCATCCAACTTGAGGTAGTCATCAACCAAAAGTCCTCTTCTGGCAGTCTTCTGCTCCAAAATCTTAGATGCCAACTTCTTCGTGATAGGTCTCTGAGTGTTACCACCAGCCCACACTAGCGTACCGTATGGAATCGTGACCTCCTCCTGAGATCCGTCCGGTTTCCGGTGAGAGCAGTAAACATTTCTGTCGTCGACTCTCTTGACCATGGTGTTGTTTCTGAGATCAACACCTTGCTCGTTGAAGATGTTCTTCGTGTACTGTATCAATCTGGGGTGGAAAGAGGCCAAAACGTTTGGCATGGCTTCGATAAGAGTCACCTTCATCTCCTTGTCGATGTTAGGAATGAACTTCTTGAGGTCCTGGTCCATAAAATCTTTAACCTCGGCAGCCAACTCAACACCGGTTGGACCACCACCACAAACAACGAAATTCATCAATCTGGCTCTTTCTAAGGAGCCCTCAGGAAGAAGCCTTGCGGCCTCGATTGCGTTAAATAGCTTCTGTCTGACGGCAGTAGCATCATTTGACTCTTTCAAGAAGGAAGCGTTTTCAGGAATACCAGGAATACCAAACGTGTTCACCGTGGCACCGACTGCATACACCAAGTAGTCATAGTCGATAGTGGTTCTAATTGGCTCGTGGTTGTTGATGAAGGCATCACCGATGGAAAATCTCTGCGAGTTGTGCTCTAGCTGGATGCTTTTAGCCTTTGGATCAATGTCAATGGCCTCAGCCTCCATGTACTTAACCTCACCAGGGGTAGCTCTGGCAATAGTTCTGACTGCATCACAGATGGATCTGGCATCGATTGTTCCAGAAGGAACAGAGGGCAACAAGGGGGTGAACAAGAAGTAGTTTCTAGGAGAGACGATGGTAACATTATACTTGGTGGTGTCCAATTTACTGAGGAAAGAGATTGCACCCCAGACGGAGCCAAGAATCACAATGCTCTTCTTCTTATTTCCATTGTCCTTCAACTCCGACTGTGGCTTCTGGTTACGTGGATTCGTTTCCACGTACACCTTCCAGGTTAAGTAACCCCAAAATGCAACGGCAGAAAAAACAGATGCTTTAAAGAAAAAGTTGAACCAGCCGTGTTTCGGTGCCTTTTTCTGCTTGACTGCCTTTGCCTTGGCATCAGTTGCAGCCTGCTCTTGAAGACGATAGTGAATTGTTGAAAAGGCCCGTCTGTTTGCCACTAGCAATGATGGACCTATAAAAGCTCTCTGCGAGCATATTTTTCCGTACGCCGAGATACTCCTTAACGAGGATCTGCCGAACATCATTTGTGCTTATCCTACTATCGGGGATCCGATGTATGTTTAGATATGCTTGAATAGCTTAGGTGAAACGCAAAAAACTTGGAGTTGAAATTGTATATTCACAGATTGAACTAAGCGGACATTGCAGTAGGTAAATGAATGATTTAAAACGCTGATTTAATATTCCTGCATTTATATAATTTTTCCCAGACTGGAAGATCATAGGAAGCAATTCTACTTTTTTTTTTCGTCCACCGACTCTATTGCAATAATGCACCAGAGCTGCCTTTTGAATAAAAACATCTCTCGCTATCACCTGTGCTTATTGTCTTGCCAATAATACTCGGACTGATCAATGCATTGTTAATCGTCGGTATCTTGGTCACTTGTACAATTTTACCTGCAATGTTTCTTTATTCTATTCAATTATGCTTATTCTAATTTGTTCTTTTCTGTTTGTTCGTACTACACTTCCTTGCCTACTAAATATTTACAGCAGGCTTGGATAGCCTATTCATTCTCCTTTTGTCTGAATGCAGAAGTTCTGGCGTCTATTCCACCCCTTGTATTTTTCCCCCTCCCTCTTCTCTTGAAGGACTGTTTCCAACAATGTGTATGCTTCATATATACTAGCTTCTCGCTTTTAGAAATACAACAGTAAATCATATTTCAATGGAACACCTTTCTTTTTTATCAAAGTTTGTCATCCGTATAATAAGTTGGTCTAGCTATTTCCTAGATGAACGTTTTCCCTACTTTTTCATTAATTTACACCATTAATTGCACCCAGAATTTAAAAAGCCAAACAAAAATAGAACGAATAAAAAAATTTTTTTTTGTTTATCATCTCATCCGTTCTGTCCAGGTGTTTCGGAGTTCGATAACTCCAGAGTTAAAATACTGGCCAATCATCTACATACAATTTTAGAGGCATTGCTTTCAAATTTTAGGCTATAATCCAAGCTGATTGTATCGATTTTATCACAGTTCTTGCAAATTTGCAATGTCTTGAATACTCGTAGATATGGCGCTCTTTTCTTATTTGTCAGCTTTTGTAATAGACCCCTTCTCCTTCATACAGTATTCAGGATTTGAAACGGAAAAACTCTGGCATTTATCCAGATGGGTGTTTCGGAAAAAAATAAATGTCAATAATAAGTGAAGCATTTATTTGTTTTTTCTCTTCCTTCTTTTTTTTCACCTGGTTGTTCTACTAATTTCGATTTGCTGAAGTCCTCCCGAACAAAAAGTATCTCAATAAGCGTATGAATACCCTACACCAAATTTTGTTCTGTGTGAACTTAGAATTGGCGTTTTTTAAAATACCGTTTTTTAAATTACTGCCGAAGCTATCGACCTTATTGAAGCCTTTTTTTTCACTTGCATCAGTGAGTTTTAACGGTGTGTTTTGTACTTTTTAAAATTGTTCCTGTCCTGTATTTTTTACTGGTCTATATTACTCTTCGGTATAAATGTAACTGTATTTATTAATTGCACTTAAGGCTTTGAACACCATCAAGGGTTTTGGTGGGAGAATAGCATTGTAGATAGCTTGTTGTTCGTTTCCTAATTCACAACCTTACACCATAATATTTTAATCGAGACCGTGTTGAGTTATTTTCAACACAAGCTTCTTGCACGAAAATACTTTGATTCCAAGCAACTAGAGTGTATACTAAGGTTTCAACAAGACAGACAACGGTGTGACACTTTATTTCAATGACTTCAAGAAGGCACAAGGATCTTGATTATGAGGATGACGAAGATTATATTGAAAATAACGACGATAAGGAGTATTTAGATGAAAATGAGCGATCCGAAAGGACAAGCAGTAGAACATTCACAAGAAAGAGTCGGACCCGAAAGAATAGAATACCCTCATCACCACCAAATGGAAATACTGATGATAGCATAGATGAGAATGCACCAATAATGGATGAGGATGAAGAGGATGAAGCATTAACTGATTCAACAGATAATACGCTTCAAAAGACTGGAAGCAGAATGAAGAGGCCTAAAGAAAGGAATATAGGAGAAATCTTTGGGGATGAGGATGAGTACGATGATGAAAATAATGATTTTAACAGTGCCAATGCTGGAGTCTCTGTGAAGCACGAAGAAGGAACTGGATTAACCGTATCCTTCAAATTTTTGGATAAGAATCACAAAACACAATTTAATGAGTTGACATCTTCACCTCCGGGTTCAAAGCCCACTTCTGATGACGAAATGGTGCCGGCAGCAAGGAGAACGCGGCACAAAAGGGTTAACTATACGGAACCAAAGGATTATGAGGAAGATGAAGAGCCATTTGATGATAAAGATGCGGAGATCGAATCTACAACAAATGTTGATGATGAGTATTCCGAAGGTGAGGAAGTGATTCGGAAACCTGATCCATCCAGGATGACTGCTCGCCAAAGAGACAAGTATTATGGAAAGACATCAGAAAAGCCCTTGAAGATGCCGGAGGCATCTCTGAAAAACATAAAGTCTAAAGAATTACTAGCACTCATGGATGAGCCACAGAAAAAGAAGAATCTATCAGAGGAAGAAATACAGTTAAGGAGGGCAGAACAAGCAAGGAAAAGAAAGAACTTCAGCATCAAGAAGTTGGAAGCAGAAAAGCGTGATACATTGAATAAATTGCTTATGAAGAGAGCAAGCAAAGTGCGGGACACTAAAAACTTGAAAGGAAAAGAGTATGGAGACGAGGAAGAAAGCCAGGCTGTTCCCAGAAGGCCCCAACTAAAGCATAATGCTCTTTTTAGGTGGCAGTCTAAGACTGAAACCAAGGATGGAGTGAGAAAGAATGTTCAATACTACTCTATACATTCCTTTAGTTGAAACGCACACAATGACACGCTGTTAAAGCATATATAAATGTATATGATTGGAACCCTAAACTAAAAAGAAAACAATTCATTCGTAACTTTACTGCTGGTGCTCAACGGAATCGCAAAGCCTTTGGAATCTGTTGATAAAGAATTTACCCTCAACCAGGCATAACACCGAAGCAAGCATCCTTTTAGGAATTGGAACTCTGTACTTGAACAGTATTGGGTTCAATGAGGTCGCTGTTTCGGTACTATGAGTGACAAAAAGGAAGTTCAAGATCCATTTAAAGGCAGAAACGGTTTTGGTTGCAGCTGGAACGGAAATGTGTAGATAATTGGCAAAAAAGGCAGCAGTTTCAGCAGGAGTAAATGAGGCATAGGTTATGGCAAAGAATAAAATCCAGTACAAGATTTCAATTGGTTTTGAAGGAAGTGGGATTTCCTTAATAAGATATGAACTGTATCCACGCTTCGATGATGCCTCCTTTGTCATTGAAATAAGAAGAGACTTTGCCTGTTCGTAGTCCTTCTGCTCCCGATTAAATTTGATCTTCGCAACTTTTCTAGCCGATTTTGAGCCGTAAGATATTTTGATCCCTTTCAAAGTGACATTCTCTAATTTTGGATCGACAGCCTCTTTTGAGCTTAGCCTGCCATAAACGATTAAAAAGTCTATTAAGTTATGCTCATGTCCCACACTCAAAGAAGCTTTGACTTCCCCGGAAGTTAAAGCCATTTTTTTTAATAATTTTGAACACTGTTGCTGAAATAATTTGTCTTCAGCTCCTTATATGTTGATAGTTGTTAATGTGCAAATACAGTATTATTAAATACTAAAGTGAAAGAAACTTGAGCAATGATGCAACTTTCATAAAACATAAATTCACGGGAAAGTTAAATTTGGCGTGGCAAGTAGCATTACATCGATAACGAAAAACGGAAATCGTTGAGTCTGCGAAAATCTACGGGAAAAGTGAGGGCCGTTTAGTAAAAATGGTATGTACCCCTCTTCGAAAAATTTGAAATTACAAAGTAAAAATAAAAATACAGAAAAAATAGTAATTAGATATCATCGGTAGATTAGTATCATTTATGGAAAATAACACGCTACAATAAAACAACCTAGCTGACATTTCTGATACACTTTAATCAAAAGTGCCACTTGATTGCGATTATACGTGTTAACTTCTTCTAATTCTTGGGATATATTGGATATAATTAATTGAATACTATAATGAAGCAACTGTTAGTGACAACTGGAGCCACAGTAACATTCATCAAACTCATACGGTATACATTATCACCACGATTCGTGAATGAACTCTTCAAGTTGAAATTCACAGATCATGTTGTTCAGTATGGAAAGTCTGCTGAAGCTGAAGTTCTGGTAAGGTCATTCCTCGATAAGCTCGCAAAAGTCTTTACTTCAAAAGAGGGTCCTGAAAGCGATTCGGATGGAGTGATAAATTTAACCATAGAATATAAAAAAGCGGTTTTAAAAATTAAATGCATCAAATTTGACAGAGATTTGGTGCAAAAGTATACCTCGAAATCAGACCTTGTGATATCACACGCTGGTACCGGTTCCATTCTTGATTCTTTGAGAATGAAGAAGAAGCTTGTGATTCTTGTCAATGATAAGCTTCAGGATAATCATCAGCTTCAAATTGCCAAAGCATTTGAAGAAAAAAAGGTTCTCCGGGTAGCCAGCACTGATTTTGATGAGTTTATTCGACTTGTAGCCAATGTTGAGCACGAAGAGTTTACACAGTTATCCGAACCACGGGGTTCGGTGATTGAAGATATATTATTGGCTGAAAGTACGTAAATTATTCTTAATTTAAACCATCACTAATGTAATAATAGAACGATAATGCCGTGCTTTTTTTTAATTTTGCTATGTATTTGATCTTAATTGATCTTGAATTTGTTTAAATTGAATACACTAAAGAGGAAATAATGATACTTAGCAAAAGAATAGTTGATTTAAATGAAAATAACGTATATCTTTAATCTCAAGCATTTCTCAAACTGTGCATTCAAGTA
Organism: Brettanomyces bruxellensis; assembly: GCF_011074885.1. Lineage (NCBI taxonomy): Eukaryota > Fungi > Ascomycota > Pichiomycetes > Pichiales > Pichiaceae > Brettanomyces > Brettanomyces bruxellensis. The sequence goes on from NC_054686.1 coordinate 255,045, forward strand.
GTACAGCTAGAACCTTTATTCTTTGACTAATTTCTAAATTAGCAGTATTGACTACACTTTTTATGATATTCAAGAGAATAACACCGTATAATGAATATACATCTATATATATATATATATATCTAGGACAAACTTAGGAAAAGGATTACTACTCAATACACTGTCGTTGCTCTATTAGGATAGACTACCTAGCAAAATTTTTTGGGCTTCAAAAATTTATTTCGTTCACGGATGAACGCGTGGCTAAATTTTGAACACGCGTTACGCGTCTCCTTTCAGAAAAAAAGAATAAATCAAACATAATCAAAATGTTTAGCCTGTTGTTCATTTTCGCCAAATTAGGAAAGAACAGAAATCACAGGGACCACACAATAGCCTTGCATACAGGATAAGTAAACATTCTATTGCCATCGTTATTGAAAAGCTACAGCTTAAAAGATATCGAAACACGCGGTTAAATTTCACGGAAACTTCGATGAATGGATACGCGAACTATACAGACAGGAAAGATCGATGCACTCGTGCATAAAATATAAAGTAAAAAGCGATTTGCTCATATAAGAAAGGGGGTAAAAAGAACAGTCGACTCGACGTGTTGGTTTTAAAGAGGAACGTCAAGATAAGATGCCCTTTTAGTAAGTAAGAGAGAAGGATAATTATAGGGCAATAATGTAATAATACGGGTATAACGAGCAACCTAGGTACGATATTGGCGAGAAAATTCTGGAGAGAGAAAAAAAAAAGTGCTAGAAACGAGCATATAAATTTTTCTAATACTCGCGATGGGTGCATGGATGTGCTGGTATGATGGCAAAGCGTGGAATGCACATTACAGGTAATGTAACCGGATGGTTAATAAATAAAGAAGAAAGCGAAGGCCAACGGAAGAGAGCGGAGAGAATGAAAAAAGGGAATTTGTAATTTTGAAAGAATCATCCATGCACATGGTTGCTATAATCAAAGCATGATATGACATGGGGTACCTGAAGTAATCAATAAGCAATTACAGGACTATTAGAGATGGAATGGTGTGTGGCGGTCAGTTGCAATGTAAAAGGCTGAAGGCTCCATGGAAGAGTATGATAAAGTAAGTATGTCCTGAGCGAAACCACAATATAGGGTATACACGAAATGCACGCAATTAAGTTTCCAAAAAAAGAAAACGGTGCTAGAGTTAGGACGGTGTGTTGGTAGAGGGGAATGCCTGAGAGGTGGATATTTTGTGAGACAATAGATGGGCGGTTAAATTATTTGATTAAAAATGGAGCAAAATCAGAGAGAACAATCTTCACCGGAATGACTTGACCGGCTGGGAAAGGAGATGAAACAAACTGGGAGACAAATCAGAAAGAGAAAAAAATTCCAAAAATTATAATAATAGCAAAAAAATGTTGAGGATGGTTGGAAAAAAACGAAAAACAAAAATAGTAGTTTCCCACTGATGAGCAAAGTGTGCTCGGATTCAGAGCTACCCCTTTAAGTACTAGCTTCTTATTTTAGCACGGTGGCAGAACCGTGATTTGGCATTCATTTTTCATGATCGATCATATATTTCTGGCAAGCCCCAAATTCATCCATATCGGACTTATTATTATAAATATGATGCGTTTTACCTTGAAATTCGCATTTTGTTTTTGCCTTACATCGTACACCTCATTTGAATCTAAAATATCCCCTCTTCTTCCTCTTGCATCGATAAATCTTTGTGGCTTTTCGGTTTCTATTGCTCACTGAACAATTTTGTCTGAAGTTAACGATGCAGTTCTTGAAACTTTCTGTCGCCGTTGCTCTTGCCAGCGGTGCACTCGCTGCTTATGTTCCAACTGAGCCATACACTACTCTTACACCATCTGCTACATTGAAGGGAGGTCTCACCGATTACCCTTCTACCTTTGGTATTGTTGTCGATCCAGTTTCCACTTCTTCATCTTCTGCCAAGAAGGTCCGCAGAGATGTTGCCTCCCAGATTGGTGATGGTCAAATCCAGGCTACTACTGCAACCACCACTTCAGTCAAGGCTACATCTGCCCAGGTTGTCTCTCAGATAACCGATGGTCAGATCCAGGCTACCACTGCTACCAAGGCCAAGACTACTGCTGAGGTTGTTTCGCAAATCAATGACGGACAGATTCAGGCCACCACTGCCACCAAATCTAAGACCACTGCTGCTGTCGTTTCGCAGATTGGTGATGGTCAAATTCAGGCTACCACTTCTACCAAGTCCAAGGCTACTGCTGCTTCTCAAATCAGCGATGGCCAGGTCCAGGCTTCCACTGCCTCAACTGTCAGCGGTGCCTCCCAGGTCAGTGATGGTCAGGTCCAGGCTACAAGCACTACTTCTGCAGAGAGCGGTGTTGATCTTCAATCTTGCAGAACCAGCGACTCTTTGGCCATGACTTTGGAGGATGGTATTTTGAAGGATTCTCATGGAAGAATCGGTTCCATTGTTGCCAACCGCCAGTTCCAATTTGACGGCCCACCACCTCAGGCTGGTGCCATCTACGCTGCCGGATGGTCTGTCTCTCCAGATGGATACTTGGCTCTCGGTAACAGCACTACTTTCTACCAGTGCTTGTCTGGAACCTTCTACAACTTGTACGACGAGTCCATTGGAGCCCAATGCCATGCCGTTAAGTTGGAGGTTGCTAACTTGGTTGAGTGTTAAATAAATGCATTGAGTAGATTCTAAAGATCTATTTTTTGATAAACTTTTTTTTTGGCATTCCAACTTCTTTAAGCATCACGACTTCTCTTCAGGCATCATAGGTTTACCTTTCAAGTTAGTGTGGCCATGGTTCTGTCAAAAATCTTATAACGTTTGGTCCCTTTGAACCCGTGACATATATCTGTGTTTAGGTAATTTCTCCTATTTTTTTATTTTTAATTAATTAATTAGCATGGGAAAACTTTTTATCATCGACCATTTTACTGGCTAGTTCTAGGACACGTAGTGAAAAGTTTTTTGACCGCGTTTCTGGCTCGTAGAGTTCGCAATGTTTCGGATTTTTCCTATTATTATGTCTCACAATTAGTCTATTGTTCGGGCAGGTGCAGGGGCACATTCTTGCCCGATTGGGAAAAATTCTCACATTCCTGTAGTCGTGTTTTTATTTTTATTTTTATTTTTATTTTTATTTTTATTTTTTTTTTTTCATGCGTTTCAAAGAGATATCATTCGAGAGGCTATGCGTCCGGCTGAAGTATTTCGGAAAAATGTCGTAAACCGAATGAATGCAGGTTACCAGTTGCATTTAGATGTATCTTCTGGCTCTCTAACAAAGAGATGTACCATTTAAGTAGAGAAATATACCATCTGGGTAAGGAAATGCACCATGTCAGCAAAGAAATATACCATCTGGGTTTCTAGCATTGTTGAGCTTCACAATTTACGTTCCTATTACCGCAAACTGAACAAGTACATGAGTCTTGTAATCGTGGACTGCTCTTTGAATATTTGTGACTATTTTAATGTCCGAAATGCCGTGCAAGACCGTTCTGTTCTTTTTTGTGTGGCTGAGCCTGGATGTAGTGAATGCCAGAAGAAGGTCAATCGACCAAAGTCTAAGTCGATAAAAGCGAAGCACATCCGCACACTGTAAATTATTTATTTATTTAAATTTTTTTTATTTTTTTTTTCTTTTCTTATCCTCTTCCAACTTGCCGAGAGGAGAAAAAACCGAGATTTTCAGATTTCCCACCGACAACTGAGAACACACCCGTGGATTCGATTGACTTTTGGTTGCTTAACTCAGAATCCATTTCTTGTGATTTTTTCCCCCTCCCCGCCCTTTCATTTTTTATTTTTATTTTTCTACTTGGCTCAGTTGTATACAAGTGTAAACTTATAGTGTATCTGGGCATATAGTGTTTGCACTTTTGATCCCAATTTTTACACCATCGACTAAATACAAATCTAGATACTTGGCGGACGCTTCGGGTCAAACAACATGTCTGAAAGCCCTCCAATTGATCTTATTGACGTATGCCAATTGCAGTCGCTGGGTGTGAACCCTGCGTCTTTTAACTTTTTGTCAACAACTTTACAGTCAGATCACTATGTCTGCTGCAGGGAGACGGCAAACGGGAAAAATACCGTTGCAATGGTTGATTTAAAGAACAACAACAGTCTCACGAGGAAGAACATGAGTGCCGACTCGGTTATCATGAACCCATCACAGTTCATTATTGCTTTGCGTGCCAAAGGTACTGCTCTACAGGTGTTCGATCTTTCGACCAAGAAAAGATTAAAATCCAATATCATGCACGAGCCAATCGTATTTTGGCAGTGGCTCAACGACAACGAGATCGGACTGGTGAGTGCCCAGAAAATCTACACTTGGAACGTGATGGATGGTACGAGTAACGGCCCAGTAGAGTTAACATCACGTCATGTTTCGTTGGCAAACTGCCAGTTGACGCAGATGGTGACGAACTTTGAGTCCTCATGGTTCGCCCTATGCGGTGTTGCCCAGGAAAATAACGCTATCGTTGGCCACATTCAGCTTTTTTCCAAGGCAAGAAACATCTCTCAGCCGATCCAGGGACACGTTTGCTGCTTCGGAAAAGTCCGCCAGCAGGGTGCCTCTGTGGACACACAGGTATTTGCGTGTGCCTCCAGGACCCCAACGGGCGGAAATCTCCATCTGCTAGAGATTGAGCATCAACCTGGTGCACCAGCCTTCCAGAAAAAGACCGTTGAGGTGTTTTTCCCCGCTGAGATCGCCAACGACTTCCCTATTTCGATCCAGATCTCTGACTTCTACGGTGTTGTGTACATTCTAACCAAGTACGGCTTCATCCACGTCTATGACCTTGAAAGCGGAAAGAAGATCTTCCTCAACAGGATTTCCTCCGATCCGATCTTCACTGCTGCAAAGTTCGACGACAACAAAGGTGTCATCACAGTCAACAGAGCAGGTGCCGTGTTGGCCGTTGAGATTGCCACAGATCGAGTTATCCCATACATCCTGAACAACTTGGCAGACGTTGATCTTGCCTTGAGCTTGGCATCAAGAAGTGGTCTTCCCGGTGCAGAGGCGCTCTTCAGCCAGCAGTTCAACCAGTCACTTTCCTCCGGTGACTACCAGGCTGCCGTTAAGATTGCTGCCTCGTCTGCCCAGATGAGAACTCCGGAAACCATCAACAGATTAAAGGCTCTACCTACCGCCCCAGGCCAGCCAGCACCAATTCTTCAATACTTGGTCTACTTGCTAGACCGCGGCTCGTTGAACCAGTACGAGTCTCTTGAGTTGGTCAGGCCCTTGGTTATGCAGAACAGAATAGAGACCTTGGAGAAGTACTTGAAGGAAGACAAACTTACATGCTCCGAGGAGATCGGTGACATCATCAAGCCTAAGAACACGCCGATTGCTTTGGCCGTCTACTACAAGTCTAACACACCGGCAAAAGTTGTTGATTGCCTCGCCGAGTTGGGCCAAACTGACAAGATCTTGCCTTTCTGCCAGAAGGTCGATTACCATCCAAACTATACGACTTTGATCCAGAGCATCTTGCGTGTGAACCCGGACAAGGCTGCCGAGATCGCCACGCAGCTTTTGTCTGCCGAGCCCGATATGGACATCGAGAAAACGGCCGACATCTTCTTCTCGCAGAACTACATTCAGCAGGGAACTGCCTTCTTGCTCGATGCATTGAAGGACGATAAGCCGGCCCAGGGAGATTTGCAGACCAGACTTCTCCAGGTCAACTTGCTCAATGCACCCCAGGTTGCAGATGCCATTTTGGGAAACAACATCTTCTCCCACTTTGACCGTCCAACCATTGCCAAGCTTTCCGAGCAGGCTGCCCTATACCAACGTGCATTGGACTTATACGATGACACTAAGGACATCAAACGTGTTGTTTCGCAGCATGCTTCAGAGATTCCTCCAGATTGGGTCGTCAGCTACTTCGGTAAGCTTAATGTTGACCAGAGTGTTTCGTGCTTGCGTGAAATGCTCTCTGCCGACAAGACCAAAAACATGCAGGTGGCCATTCAGGTCGCCACGAAGTACTCTGACTTGATTGGGGCATCCAAGTTGATCAAGATATTCGAGGACTTCAACTGTGTCGACGGCCTGTACTATTTCTTGGGCTCAATCGTGAACACCAGCCAGGATGCAGATGTTGTCTTGAAGTACATTCAATGTGCTGCCAAGATGGGCCAGGTGAAGGAAATTGAGCGTGTTGTGAGAGGGAACAACGTGTACAACGGTGAAAAGGTGAAGAACTTTTTGAAGGAGGCCAAATTGGATGACCAGCTTCCTTTGATCATAGTTTGCGACAGGTTCGACTTCGTCCACGACTTGATCTTGTATCTTTACAAGAACAAGTTCTTCAAATTCATCGAGGTTTACGTCCAGCAGGTGAATCCAGCAAAGACTCCTCAGGTCGTTGCCGCTTTGCTAGACGTTGACTGTGATGAGCAAGTCATCAAGTCGCTGCTACAGTCGGTTGTTGGAAAGGTTCCGATCGGCGAACTATGCAATGAAGTTGAGAAGAGGAACAGACTAAAGATTCTTCTTCCATTTTTGGAGGCCTCATTACAGAGCGGCGTCACCGACAATGCCATTTATGACACTCTTGCCAAGATATACATCGACTCGAACAACAACCCAGAGAAATTTTTGAAGGAGAACGACCAGTACAACACGTTGGAGGTTGGTAGGTACTGCGAGAAAAGAGATCCATACTTGGCATACATTGCCTACGACAAGGGTCAGAACGATGCCGAGTTGGTTAAGATCACAAACGAGAATGCCATGTACAAGTATCAGGCCAGATATGTTTTAAAGAGGTCGGATCCAGAGCTTTGGAATACCGTTTTGTCGGATGAGAACACAAACAGACAACAGCTTATTGATCAGGTCATAGGCACGGCCATTCCGGAGATCGAGGATCCTCAACCTGTGTCGATAGCCGTGAAATCGTTTATGGATAATGGCTTGACTGGGCAGTTGGTGAATTTGCTCGAGAAGATCATTCTAGAGTCTTCACCTTTCAACGACAACCCATCATTACAGGCTCTTATGATTTTGACTGCCATTAAGGTCGATCCATCCAAGGTTATGGGATACATTGAGCGGATTGATGCCTACGATCCTGAAGAAGTTGCCCCAGTCTGTATTGAGAATAAGCTGTACGAGGAGGCATTTGCAATTTACGACAAGTTTGAGAAGTATTCTGATGCCATGAAGGTTCTTACTGAGGACGTAATGTCCTTGGACCGGGCTTATGACTATGCTGAGAAGCTCGATCAGAAAGAATTGTGGTCACAGCTTGGTGCTGCACAACTCAACGGATTGAGAATTCCAGAGGCCATCGATTCATACATGAAGGCTGAGGATCCAAGCAACTTTGAGCAGGTCATCGAGATTTCTGAGCATGCCGGAAAGGAGGAAGAACTCATTCCATATCTTTTGATGGCAAGAAAGACTCTTCAAGAGCCTGTCGTTGATGGTGCACTTGTGAATGCATATGCCACACTTGGAAAGCTCAGCGAGATGGAGAAGTTCTTGCAGCTATCGAACGTTGCAGACTTGGAATCAATCGGTGATAAGCTTTACGAGGCCGAAAACTACGATGCTGCCAAAATTGTTTATTCCAGCATTTCAAACTACTCCAAACTTGCATCCACGTTGGTTTATCTCAAGGACTACCAGGAGGCGGTTGACTGTGCAAGAAAGGCCTCCAATGTTAGTGTCTGGAAGCAGGTGAACCAGGCTTGTCTTGAAAACGGTGAATTCCGTTTAGCACAAATCTGTGGTCTGAATTTGGTTGTGCACGCTGAAGAGTTGGACGAGTTAGTTGCCCAATACGAGTATAACGGCTACTTCAGTCAGTTGATCTCGTTGTTTGAGAATGGTCTGGCTCTTGAGAGAGCACACATGGGAATGTTTACGGAGCTTGCTATACTTTACACCAAGTATCAACCAGAGAAGACCATGGACCATTTGAAGCTATTCTGGTCCAGAATCAACATGCCAAAGGTCATCCGTGCTTGTCAAGATGCTCATCTCTGGACAGAACTTGTATTCTTATACAAGCACTATGATGAATGGGATAATGCTTCATTGACAATGATGGACCATTCTGAATCTGCCTTTGACCATTCTTCATTCAAGGAGGTTGTTGTTAAAGTTTCAAATCTTGAAATATACTACAAAGCCATCAACTTTTACACCAACATGCACCCAGCCCTTTTGAATGACTTGCTTGCAGTTCTTATCCCAAGATTGGACCTTCCTCGTGTTGTTCGTATATTCCAGAAGTCCGACAACTTGCCATTAATCAAGCCATTCCTCATTTCCGTGTCAGAGAAGAACAACTCGGTTGTCAACCAGGCATACCACGACTTGCTCATCGAGGAACATGATTACAAGTCGCTACGGTCTGTCATTGAGGCACACGATAAATTTGATCAGCTTGGTTTAGCAGAGCGCTTGGAAAAGCACGATCTTATTTTCTTCAGGGAGATTGCCGCCGTTATCTATAGAAAGAACAAGAAGTGGAACAAGGCCATCTCTTTGCTTAAAACAGATAAGCTATGGGCAGATGCTATTGAAACTGCCGCACTATCAAAGAGCTCAAAGATTGCAACCGACTTGTTTGAATACTTTGTGGATACCGGAAATAGAGAGGCCATGGTTGCATTACTGTACTCGTGCTACTCATTGATCGACTACGACAAGGTTTTGGAACTTTCGTGGTTGAACAATTTGTCTGATTTCGTCAAACCATACGAGATTTCCATCGCTAGAGAGAACCAACTTAAGATTACAGAGTTGTACAAAGACTTCAAGGCAAGAGAGAGTTCCAAAGATGGGGAGGATGATTCCACAGCCCCTCAAAGATTGATGATTACAAATGGTACGGGAATCCCAACTGGTCCAAACCAGATTGGTTATACTCCTACTGGAGCAGGATTTGGAAATGGAGGATTTTCAAATGCTGGCTTTTAGGGGATTTGAATATGCTTAAGGTGGAGTTTGTATGTGCTTTTTCATTTTTTTTATTTTCATTTTTGTTTAAAATACAATATACTCACTTTTTTGTTATTTTATTTTATTTCGTCTCTATAATCATATTTGTACTGCTTTTTGTCCATTTAACTTGCTATGCTCAGTTAAGGTTAGTGGTGGAAATACTGCGGACGGAAGAAAAGCTACCATTTATTCCTCCCATACTCAAATTATAGGGAAAAGACTCCTTCGCTACTTTTTGTGTAAACGCAATCCTCTGTAACGATTGCATCAACAAGCCGGTGAGGTGTCACATCAAATGAAGGATTCCAGATATCAATGCCAGATGGAGCTACCCTCACTGTCTTTAAAATAACATGGCCATCTTCTGGATCTTTCACCACAGTACCATTCATTCTCACTTCTGCACCTTTAACTTCTGCAAATTCCTCCATTTTACGCAACTCAACCTTTATATCGGCACCACAACAAATATTTCGATCAATTGTAGTGGTTGGTGCGGCAACTATGAATTTCACCGAAGGGTAGAGAGAGGCAATTAGTGCTAGTTGGAAAGTTCCGATCTTGTTGGCAAAATCACCATTTTTGGCGATTCTGTCAGCACCCACTATTATGAACTTCACAGGACAGTCATCCAAACCTGCTTTGCGGTCTTTCGAACTACCCGCCAAGCTCTCAATTAAAAAGCTGGCCATACTATCCGAAATTAAAGTAAACGGTATGCCATCATGTTTGAGCTCATAGGCAGTTAAACGCGAACCCTGGTTATACGGCCTCGTTTCCAAGCTGTAAACATGACTCATTTTAAAGGGCAGATGCAATTGTTCGTTTTCACCATGATAAAGAGCTCGGATAATCCCTAGAGCTGTTCCATATCCTGAAGTTGCGAGAGAGCCTGTATTACAGATGGTCATAACAGCAAAGTCACCTGAAAAGTTCTCCTTCAGCAATTCGTCATAAATATATCTTTTTCCATGACTGCCTATTTGCATGTTAGATCTTAAATCCGATTCATAAAGAGAACGTGCGAAACCAAGGATTTCGTTATAGAGATCTTTCAAGTTAGAACCTTTAAAAGACTTGATCACCTCCCTGATTTCATTACAAGCATTAGAGAGATTGACTGCTGTTGGTCTCGAGCTAACCAATGTATCTATCTGCGATAAGAGATGTGACTTAAACAATGATATATCATCTATGTCGTAACCCATCACCTCGGACTCGTGATTTAGGATAACTCTATACAATTCAACAACAACAGAGAAACATCCCACAAGCATAATGGCAGGCGCACCTCTAGTATACATCCCTTTTATTGCTTCAAACGCAGAAAAACTGGATCCGGGTCCTGGGACCATGGAATCAATTTTCATGTACTGAGTTTCATGGGGAATTAACAATTGATTCAAGATCTCTAGGCTAACTGGGTGATCAGTAAATTTAATTGATTTCAACGTTTCCTTTTCCATTTCAATTATTTTTGGTCTGGCTTGCCAACAATACACAAATGTATTTTATTTAGTGTTAATTGCACACATTCTTAACGTATAAAGAAAAGAAAATTAGAAGAGGATCAAATTGTGTCTTGCTAAAGTGGCACGGGCTTGAATTGGAAATATTTCATTTAATGAGATTAATTGGATAATAACGTCGATCGACTGACTATTTCAACAAAATGAAAAAGTGTGAAAAATAACCTGCGGGCGAATTTGTTGGATAACTATTTGAAATCACTAATTCCAAGTGCCGATGACAACTTTAGTGAAGTGATCTATCACAAATTTCATTATTAAGAATCAGTACATAATTCTTGAATCTTTATTTTTCAAAGACTGACTGTACTTTTTCGAAAGTAAATTGGTTAGTTAGCTGGGTTTATCTTGTTTTTTTTTCTTCAAGATTTAATGAGAATACCGGAGGATGAAAAAAATACACAGACGGTAATCCCGGGAAAGCGAACAATGGTAAAATCCAAGACTATAAGGGGTAAAAAAAATAATCAAGGTAAAAATTAGAAAAGCACCTGAGCACTGATGAGGTGTAGCATCGCATTTAAGCATACAATAATAGCTATCAGCATATTTATCATTAAAGCTTTAGCAATTCATTACAGGATATTAGCATTTAAGCCAAGTTTGGAAATAGATGAACGGAAATAAAGAAGCTCTTCGATCAGGATCGGAGCAGACTTCTAATGGGGCACAAGCTGGGGGTACTGCTTTAGCAAATTCGGCTTCAGCATCCGGCAGTATCAAGCCATATCCATTTCTCGACACTTTTGCCATGCTAACTATATTAATGATTCTTCCAAACTGGTTAAGCATTCCCATGCTATTATTTGACATATTATTGGGCAAACCTGAGTTCTTCGAGTCAACCATATCACTTTTTTTCAAGCATAACTTGAAGGGCCTTCGAAATGACTCGGAACAAACACACAAAGTTGGAACTGGGAGGATTGTTGCAGTGATGATATATTGGATAGTTATCAACTCGATGGTTGTGTTTGTAATTCTTTTGATCAATCCGAAGATTCTTGACTACACCAAACTTTTTTCCAAAGCATGTCTTGCTTCTAGATTGACATCTACGAGGCATCGTCACTCATTAGATGCCGTTGGCTCAAGTGCATTGTTGCTAGGATTAGAGAAGATCATTCAACTTGCCACTTCATATTTTGAGGAGGGAACATCACCATTAAGTATCACCGTTTCAACACATGCCGGATCCAGACTTACACCAATTTCGATTCCGAAAGCTCGTGACCAATTTACGCTTTCGGACATGCTAGTTTCTAATTACATAACCTCCAGGCGAAGTCCAATGAAGCTTCTGGCGTATAGACTATCCCTCTCAGGATTTAGCGGGGCAACAACTGTGGCATTTGCTATAGAATTCACTGTTGAACTAATATACTCAATTTTGGCTATCTACATAACAATGAGCCGCCTAAATCCTTTTTTCCAAAGGCTAGTTTTTTTCAACAGCATTTCCAAATCCCTGGATAATTTTTCGACGGCTGCTCTACCAAGAAGAAGACACATACGCAACAATCCTAGATCAGATATTACTTCGAAGGCACCTTTACATCGTAATAATTTATCGAGAGGAGCATTTTTGTCCCACAAGCTCGGAATACCGTCTTCAGCATCATTAAAGAGTACAGACACGCCAAATCAAAATCCATTGGCAATTGAGGTTCCGGATGAGATTTCAAAATCTATCTTACCGTCTTTGATCGTCAATGGTGAGGTGGATGAGCCCCTTACTGAATCTTCAAACTTGGAATTTGAACAATCCACAGAGAATAACAGTGCAAATGAGGATTTTTCTGATTTAGATACAAATGAACCGGTGGGGAGGACACAAAAGGCAAAAACACCAGCATCTTTCCCACTTGACAAACAAAGACTTATCATGGATGATGTTTCATCCCCAGGATTAGTTGTTGCCCAGAATTTTGAAAATTATTGTAGAGTCTCACTTATGCCATCTTTGACCAACAGTTCACCACAATCTGCATCTCAAAAGGGTAAGTATGTTGAGAAAAAGCTCAAGTCATTAAGCGGAAAGAATCAACAGCCATTATGGACCTTTTTGAATACCGCTCGAACGATGTTCGGAAGTCGAGATCTTTTTTCAGGCGATTATTATCAGCATAATGCATTGGTAGCAACAGATCCGGCGGTAGAAGGTGTGCCAAGAATGCCAAATGGATTTCCCCAACTTTTTGTTTGGTATACAGGTGAGACAGTTGTTGCGTTTGAATTAAGAGATGTTACGCTCGATCAGTTACTTGTTCGGGTGAATGGTATAATTTGGGAACATGTTTCATCGGCCCGAATTTATGATCGTGAACTTGTTATTGTCAATGGATTAAGTCCATTGTCACAGTACGATATCGATTTTATAATGATTCTCGATAATGGTGAACTAAGGCATTTTGCATCTACTACAGTGGGTACAATCCATCAAAATAGAACATTGACCGAATCAAAACACTCAACTCCATTGACAACTTTGCAAGAATCTGTTGTGACAACACAGAATGCTATTGATCGTGAAAAGGCAAAAATAAAAAAGCTAAAAGGTGATTGGAGGAAACGATCTACTGCTTTGAAGAATGAAATAGAAAACTTGAATAATCGTGCAAATATTATTGATGAAAGCCGAAACTACAAGAAGGTGGAATCTTTAAGACAGGCAGTCGCTAAACTAGATATTGAGGTTTCTGATGTGTCTAAGAAGTCGGAGGAGATTTTTGCTAAGCATACCGAAATTGGAGAGAAATATTTAGATGCAAAACGGAACTATGAATCTGAAGGGAGACATTTAGCTGCATTCAAAAAGGAAAAGGAAAATATTATTGAGAAAGAAGGTGTCAGAATTGCTAGAGTTTCAGGTGAGAAAGACCAATTATTACAAAAGAAAGACAAACTGTTACAAAGGAGATCAAATCTAGAAAATGAAATAAAGGGTATACAGTCATACATTAATGATTTAAAGCAGAAGGAGATTGAGAATAGGCGAAACCAAAGAAAGAAGAGGAGTAAAGAAAGAGAGCAGAAGTACCTTTTGTTGTTATCCGATATCAATAAGTTTGAGAAAACAATGTCTGAAACTGTTCCGGCTATGAAATGAATATAACAGATACATGTATGGTTAATAGGGTCACATTTGCTTATATATTATAGGGACCCTCGATGCATTACCGGTAGGTCCAATTTTCAGCATAATACAAAATTTAAAAAAAAAAAAAAAAGTCAGTTAGTTGAGAAAGTGAAAAATGTATTAAATGTATTATTCTTAGTGGTAAATTGTCAAAGTTACTGTTACCAGATTGGTATAGTATTTCGATATTTATTATAGCATATAACTTGTACATGAAATTTAGTATAGACGCAAGAGGATATCTCATCTTTATATAGTTGTCATTCTTTCTCTTATACGACGACCTAGACAATAGATTTTGTTCTTCTTAGAACTTTATTGTTCTATACTTCTACTGTTTTCGCATAGGTAGATTCTTATTGGGCATCATATGAAGCTGCCATTTAATCAAAAAAAGCATACAATCGTTCGAAGATATAATGAAGAAAGAGTTTCTTGAAAATTTGGTGGAACTTGCTTCAAAGAAGAAGGGGAAACGTCCTTGTCACATCAGTATTTTTAGTATTGAACAAAGTCCTGTTTACAAGCATCCAGAGAAATGGTCGAAACGTTACTGCATAATGCCTCATAGCAACAAAATAGATACCTACAAGCCTTTGAATAAAAGTATATACGGTATGCTTTTTGCGGAATCACCAAGAATGACATATCTTTCTCGTATAGTGGTTCCAAAATCTTTTCTTATTCCGATGACGTTGTACAAAAACAACATTCAGACAAATCAACAATTGAATTCGGCATCACGTTTTCTTCTTGGGCCATTAATAACAGAAAAGCATTCTGAAGAAGACCCAATATTGTATTATCCGAAATCTCAAAAGCTTTTTGAACATATTGGAAAAGCCTCCGGGAAAGAAGAAATTAGTAAAGTACCAAAGATATTTTTTCGAGTTTCATCAAATGAGTACATCACAGAAAACATGGATGTGGGATGGGCTAGAAATACAACACGGGTTATGGAAAGACTATTTGCACAAGAAGTAGATACAAAAGTTGGAGGATTGGCAGAGAATGATACATTCACAAGCAATAAAGACAGCTTCATAGTATTGAATTTTACGGATACTGATGAATCAATGCACATTGACTGGGTTTCCAATCAAACCATCATAAAAGTAAAGTCGTTACTGGCTGATTATCCAACCATTTTTGCAAAGCTTCGTAAACTCATTGATGAATCGTCAAAAGAACCTCATGTTACATCGGGAAAAAGCAATGACGCGTACAATCTCCTATTAGCAATATACAAGTTTGCATTATTCAAAGACAGCTGAAGACAGATAAAGATCACATTAAACGGCAAAAGCCTATGACTTAAGCACTTTTCTCATTATACTATTTATTAATATCATTAACTATGACTTATCAACTATTCAACTTCAATTTAAGTGGAAGTCCGTACACAACTGGGGCCGCCCCGTTTAAATACTTCAACTTGCACGAGTTTCTGCTTTTGGCGACGCATTCACAAAGCGTGTGATTGTTATCATTCTCGAAATTATCCAGCGAATCGACGATGTCAATCGAATCATAATCGACAAAAAGCCCCCATTTTTCCAGAGTATTGAGCGTAAACCGGTCGATATCTTTATCTGTGACATCCCAGAGATTTGCCAATATCATGGGACTTTTCCCGATAATGTAGTTGTACACAGTACCGTAGGAATGACATATACCTGACACATGAAGACTTCCCGATGAACAGCCAAGAAGCAAACATGGGGGAAGTTTCTCGAATTTTTGAATAGATTTTGATCTAATATATTGCTCTCCTCCGCCATGACCAGCATAAAAGTAAAGCTCCTTCTTACTTAGGGCATTCAGTATTGTTTCTTCTGATGGCCGTTTTCCTGTAATTCCAGACCACCCAGACATAACTTCAAATTTCTCTTTGAATCTGGATTCAGTCTTGACCAAATCACCACCTGGATTCAAAATGTAATAACCGTTATCTGCGCTAACACCTTCAGAAATCAAGGTGCCAAAATTCTTTAGATATTCAACAAGTTGAGTAATACTCGGCATTCTAGACACAGACTTTCCTCGTAAAGATGGAATTGATTCCCATGGTAATTTAACGCAACCGTCCGAAAGTACAAGAACCGTATGTTCAATATGTCTCAATGATTCACAATCGATATCACTAATTGTTTTATTGCAAAGTGCAATAATATCTGTATACAGAGAATCCATGTCTAATCGACGGTAATCAAATTCTCTCCCAAGTCCAGTAATTGCATCCAAAAAGTAAAATAGTAAGTCCTCCATATAGTTGTCAGAGGGATTCATTGCTAATTGTAAGAATAGAGAGAACAGTTCGGGAACAATACTCCGGAGTTTTTCAATGACGGTGTGTTCAGAACCGGCTTTAGTAAGATTATCAGCAATTATACTGACAAAACTACTCTTGAATGCTTTCAAAATCTTCACATCAAAGATGAAATCACCAAATAATGAGGAAAGACCACCAAACCAGACAGTCTCAATCCTCATCAAGAGATTTTCCAAGTCATTATCTAGAGACCTTCTTGCCGTCCACCAAGCAACTCTATCCTGCTTAGTCTTTATTGAAGACGTAACTCTATAACTAGTAGTGGCATCGCTTTTCTGGATGATGTCCTCAAATTCATGTATTGCGAACTTTACCGAAAACATATTTCTTGATCCGTTTTCTGCTTTAGTCAAAGGAATATTCACCATTATAGGAGACGAGCCGCCGGCCAGATACTTTGTTAAAGTTAAGAAATCCTTGGTATTATGTGTGTCAATGGAGATTACTGCCCAATTCTGAGGGAGAAGATCACAAAGTTTCCGACTATTCGATAAAAGCTTTATATCGAAGTTGGTATCCATCAATCTTGGAGGTAGTACCGTCTTTGGATCCTCAATTTGACAAGCAAGTTCTTTTTCAATAATAAAAGGTTCAAACCTATTTTGATCATAGGAAATACTTAGAAATTGATAAATAGCGTGGAGATCAGCCTCTTTTTGAAATGGTATCAAGCAATTGAAAACTGTTGTTAATGTTTCCATCATGCTTTTCCTCTCCCTGCTTGACATTTGTGAACAAATTTGAAAAGAATTCATAGCAAGTATACGTTTGTTAAATGAACTCGCGTATGAAGATAATGAAGCTTGATTTTCGGTAGAACAGTAAAGTGGGTATGAAATTAGAAATTCCAACGTTTGAGAACCGATCTTCTTTTGAATCTCTTCATTGATCTTTTGTAATTCGTACTGACTTTTTGTTATCGTGTCGTTACTCATTATGGCGTGCAGATTCATCTTCACCATGTTATCAAGTGATCTTATTCTTTGACAGCGAGACCATTCCGAACGCAAATATTCCTGATCCTGTATATAAAGGTGCTCATCTCTATGCTCAGAGTCATCACATGAATTAAGAGGATGCTCTTTAAATGTTAATAAGTTATCCATTATCGAATCATAACGTTCAGCAGCGTTTGTAAAATCATCTGAGTTTTGCGACTGATGATATACCATCTGCTGAACTGCCAAAATATGCAATTGATTTTCTCCAACGAATGTCAAAGTTTTATACTCAGATGTGCCAGCAGATAGGCAATCCGCAGCCTCCTTGTAACGTCCTCTTAATGCTTCGAATAATGCAGAATCAATCAGGCAAGAACAGTGAACATATTTTGATGGCTGAGTTTCAACAAATGACCAGTATTCCTTTATAAAGTAATCAATTTCTTTTCCTAGTCCATAATGAAACAAACAATTCAACAGTGAATTGTAGCCTTCAACAGACCTCATAGAGTATTCACATGTTGTTAACATCTTCTCATTTAAAGTCAATGACAGTGAAGAGTTTGGCAACAGAAAGTTTTTCAATACAGATTGGAGAATCCGTATACTTCTCTTAAATGATAACACTGAAGCGGAAGGGTGACCAAAATTCATAGATAATAAAGCATGCAGATGGGATACCCGAGCCAAAAGAAAAATTAGATCAATTATGAGAGAGCTGTCCCTTTTCCCTTTAAAAGTGAAGTCATTATCATTGACTATCGCACTCATTAGTTTATTATACGATTTCTTAATCATATCTTGTGGCATGAAAACATGGCTATCAATTTCAATAAGCATGCAGTTATGTAGTGCCCACATAATTTTTGAACTTGCATCACATCCTGGCTTAATATCTAGTGATGATGCGTGCTTTTTTAATCCCAAGCGATTATAGCAACTTGAAAGCTCAAATAACACTTTCTGACGCTGCGATTTTGTAAATGTACATTCCTTGAGAGAATTCTCAAGGGGTGCTATCATAAACTTCATGAGATTGTGATACTGAAATACTCTAGAAACCGTAGCCAAAACGTCTACCTCATAATCGCATGGTGTGTAGTCAGCTTTGTATTCTCTAGTAGTAATACATCGATAGGCATTGAAAAGTAACTTTTCCATGTTTCTTGGAGAGGAGTATGCTTGAAGTAAGTACAAATGTGCCTTGATCACTCCTCGCAAGTCATAAGCTGCAGACTCTTTTAAAATTTTCAGGTTTCCTATTGACTTAAAAGTAATGCTAAACTTTATTATGAAAGAAATCTTTGAAATAAACAACAGAAAAAGGCCGATATCCGTAAGATTAACTTTCAGCATCAAAATGATCTTTGTGATCAAAGGCTGGGCTTTTGCTTCCAACATTTGTGTCAGCATAGTGCAAACCTCAAGGGACACACATGTGATCAAACTTTGATTTTTGGACAAAGCCCAGAGAAATTTGACATTCTGTGATTTCAGAATCAACTTGCATGCCAATTTCATGAAATTCCCATTTTTCCCCTTTAGACATGCAAAAAGATCGTTGATCGATAGTTCTGCATTATACGATTGATCAGAAAAGCAGGCAGATAAAACTTTAGATGCTTCATCAAATTTGGCCAGCTCAATTAAAAAATTGCATATTCTAATGGATTTTTTCAGTAGGTGATCATTATATGGGTGATGATGGTTCTTCAAATCAGTTTCTATTTCAAGAGAATTATTCCAGAAGCTGACACAAGTTTGTCGATGCTCATGATATAATGTTGTGGCAAAATTGTAATATAAACTACTCAAATTTTTCATCCGCTTCACTTGTTGTCGTTTTTCAAATATATGGAGTAAATGTTGGAGGCATGAATTTAGGAAGGGTTCATTCCCATCTGGGCTCATATCCTTAATACGTATTGTAATGTAATCCAGTATGTGAAGTACTCCCGTAATTGAAAGACAACTTCTTTTTGACGACACACGTTCCATGTACGCAAGAATTGAGATAACCAAAACCTGGGAAGAATTTTGAGACATATCGACTGACTTGAGAACTTTATAAAGTCCTTTTCTGAACAAAAAGCTTTCCAACAATTCTTCATCTGTGTGATCATTGAGGAATCTTGAAAGAGTTGCATAGTCGGACAATTGAAGATTGTCAAGAAGCTTGGGTAAATCTGTGAGATTATCAATTTTGAATTCTGATAATGGTTGGTGGATATGAAACGCATTTCTAAGAACTTCTATCTGCTGTGAGCGTGGTCCATCCATATGAAAAGCCTTTATCACCAAATAAACGTCATCTCTTATAGTATTCATTTCGTAGGAACTCAAATGTTGTGTCTTTTCCTGAATATCGCTTATTATTGTATTCTTCAACATTTCAACATTTTCTGCTTCTATCACCAGGCAGACGAAGTAACGTATAAGATATCGGAGAGTCTGGGTTTCTGTTTCTGCGGACTTGGACAATGCTTTAAATGCAAAACTGATATGTTTCATATATGGCTGAGATGTTTCTTTTGGAGTCATATATAACCAACAAAAGAATGGAGTATCAGCTTTTGTGAACCGCATTACTTCAGCTGTAGTGAAGTGATCCGGATGCTTCGATATAAAGGAAAGAGACACTGAAAAATACCGTATAATCACATGCTCAGTATCATTTTTGAATGCGGTATCACTGTATTTCAGGCCATCAAATAAATGTAACGACTTTGTGGTGTCATGTATCTGATTTCCTTGACATAAACTAACTAGCATGCTGTGTATCGTGAAAAGGCACTTTCTTACAATTTGAGAAGGACCCTTTGCCGATAATACCTCTAGTAAGTTCATTAATATCTTTACCGATCGCGAATACTCATTCTTAAAGCATAGAAGAATATCATCACAAAGCGTGATAATATTGAAAACAGAATCATCAGCTAAAACACCAGGTGAGCTATTAACAAGAAATGTTGTAATGGACTTAATTCGTGATATGGTTTCAAGTTGTATGGAAGTAGATGGCAAGTTAATCTTGGATACGCTTACCAGCTGTTGTAGCTCTGTTTCCAATGAGCGAAGGCTTTCTTGACGCTCCATATGTGATTAATGCAATTTTCAAAAAATACTAGTTGATGCCACGAATTCAGAGGTTGCCAAGCTTGAGATTATGCCGTAGAAATAGAGATATATATCACCTTGCTGAATCATGAAAAGTAGTAGAGAAGTACCAAATCAAAAAAAAAAATGGCTTGAAAATATGTTTACTTTTTGGATCTCACTGTTTACCTTACCTTAGTTTTCGCGCGGCGCCTAATGGCTTTGTCTCATTGGAAATAACTAGAAGAATTAAGGGGAAACCGAACATAATGAATACAGTTCTTCAGACTAACAAAAGAGCTTTTGCTACAGTAGAATACAAGATATAATATTCATTTTGATGAAATTTGAAATTATCAGCTTTCAACAGATTTCTGTATGAGGCATTTTCCCTGTGATCAGGATTTCCTGTAGTTTCATAATAAAAAATTGCATCCATACCTGTATGTGTAATATTTCTCTATCCCCTCAAATTTAATACGGTAATATCAATTCCCAAACAAATCGTACTGAGCAATACTACAATTAAATACCAAAATCGAGATATAATAAAAATTATTGCACCATATTAATAGAAATCTAAATGTAAACACTACAACATGGTTTCCTCAAGCCTTATCGCCTGGAACAGGATACTTGGAAACAAATTCGACAACCTCCTTGTCAAGAGCCTTCACTCTAGGATCAGCGTCAGCTAGCTTTTCAAAACTGGCAAGTTTCTCCATCTTCTTTGTTCCCTGCTCCTTTGCCTCTAAAGAAACGGAAATCTGAACAGCCTTATCGATAAACTCTGCAACCTTGTCGAACTCTGGAGCATTGAATCCTCTTGTGGTCATAGCAGGAGTTCCAACTCTGAGACCGGCTGGGAACATGGCAGACTTATCGGTTGGGATGGTGTTCTTGTTGGCAGCAATATTCACTCTCTCCAAAATAGCCTGAACTCTAGCACCATCGATGTTCTTGTTTCTCAAGTCAATAAGAATCAAATGCGTGTTGGTACCACCGGTAACCATCTCAAATCCTCTCTTCTTGAGAGACTCAGCGAATGCAACAGCATTATCAACGATGTTCTTCTGGTATTCCTTGAACTCAGGAGTCTCTGCCTGCTTCAAAGCGACGGCCAATGCAGCAATGACATTGTTGTGTGGACCACCTTGGTGTGCTGGGAACACAGAGAAGTTGATTTTGTCTTCAAGGTCGTATGGAATCTTCTTTCCCTTCTTGGTGACCTTTCTGATACCCTTTCTGAAGAAAATCATTGCACCTCTTGGACCTCTGAGAGACTTGTGGGTGGTGGTTGTGACAATATCAGAGTATGGGAATGGAGAGTCAGTGACACCGGCTGCAACCATACCAGAGATATGTGCCATATCAGACATAAGGTAAGCACCAACACTGTCAGCAATCTGTTTCATTCTCTTGTAGTCGATCATCCTTGGGTAGGCAGAAGCACCGGCAACGATGATTTTAGGTCTGAACAGGGTGGCAGTCTTCTCAAGCATGTCATAGTCGATCAAACCAGTCTTCTCATCAACTCTGTAAGGCATAGTCTGGAAGTACTTGGAGACGAAAGAAATCTTTTTGCTGTTTGTCTGGTAACCGTGAGACAAATGTCCTCCGTGAGGAAGATCAAGACCCATAAGTCTATCACCGACCCTCATGAGAGCAGAGTAGGTGTAAAGATTAGCTGGGGCACCGGACATTGCCTGCACATTAACTCCCCACTTGGCTGGATCTAAACCATACACTTCAAGAGCTCTCTTTTGGCAGAGAAGCTCAGCTTCGTCGATGAACTCGTTACCACCGTAGTATCTGTTACCTGGGTAACCCTCAGAGTACTTGTTCTGCATCTCTGAGCCAAGAAGATCCATCACAGCCTTGGAAGTGAAGTTCTCGGATGGAATCAAGGTGATGGAATTTCTCTGTCTGTCCTGCTCCTTTTTCAGGATGCTGGACATCTCAGGGTCAATCTGGTTGACATGCTCTGACAGCAATGCCAATGACTTTGGTGCCAAGCTGGAGTATCTCTATTGGAATGAATCATAAAATGTTAGTATATCGGAAAGAGAATATGATGTGACTAAGATTGTGTGTGCTTACCTTCACAGTGAAACGCCAGGTGTTGGAGGCTGATTTAAGAACAGATCTGGAAAACATTCTGCAAGTGCCGTGTATATGTTATGATTTAGCAACTAGTAGTGGACCTTGTTGATACTGCGTTTGAACAGGAAAAAAATGCTTTTGGCTTCAGTTAAATGTGCACGATGTGCACATGTATTTATACCGAGAAGGCTGAAAAATTAGACTAATAATAATAGGACGACGACTAATTTAACGTACTCTCAATTTTTATTTTATTTATTTTTTCTCTCCCTCCTTCGAGTTCACTTACTTACCAGTTTGTGCTAAAAGCCAATCGATGCGATTTTTATGACTTATAAAATTCAATTTATGTCGGAAATTTTAATTATGAAAAATTAATCGCCATATCTGAATCAAAATGTTTTCGCACAATGACTTCTTCCCGATGCCTAAAAAAAAATAATAAATAAAAAAAAAAAAAAAAAATAGGGGCCCCCTAAAGGTGAAGGCGTGTCCCTCCGCGTCAATTGTAAAGCAAACACGACTAGCCAACTTTTATTTAATATCTGCTGTTATTACCCGTGTCTTCTTTTCACAACTTGCCAATCAACGAAAATTGGATCAGAGTTTAGTGAAGTATATTTAAAGCTTTTTTTTTGGTTTTCGTAATGAAATCAAACTATAGGTCACCACCTTCCACGCCGGATTCCATATTTAGTGAAACGCATTTCAAGACATCTCCTTTAGATGAAGGTGGAATGTTCATGTCAGAATACGGGGGAAATAGCAAAAATTTAAATGAAATTGATTATAATCAAGCTTTAAACAAAGCTCACGCTTTAAATATGAATAGCTCACCGATAAAAGATAGCATGGATGCCCCTGCATACTTTGATCAGAGTTCTCCATATCGAATCGAACCCAAAAATGACGCAGTCTCTAACCATACAAATGATCTATACAATGCCGATAATAAATTGCATGAACGCATAGACAAGATGTTTCGCCCTCTTGAATTCCAGCAACGAGATCAGCAGAAAAGACCAGATAGTATTCAATTGCACCCCACAATGCGATCGGACAGGCATAGTAAAACAAACAGGTATTTAATACGGCAGCATGATAGAAATGAACGACGAGAAGCGTTGAAAACTAACTACAGAGGATCAATGGGTGATTTTGTGCTCAAGCAGGAAGATCTGGATATGAAGCACCATATTGAAAAAGAAGCCGGGCAAAATCAGATAAATGACGTTAACAGATTTCTTGATAATGATATGTGCGATATTCAGGATGACCATAATAACACAGATAGATATTTAATCATGAAGCAGGAGCAAGAACAGCAACTCGAGGATTTCTTGGATGCTGAGCGCTTTGAAATGGAGGAACTGACACGAAACTTATCGCCGAACTAAGCCTACGTATCAAAATTACTTCCCTACGTAATTGTCATGACATTTGTATAATAATGATTTTTTGGACGAAACGGTATTTCATTTCCATGTAATAAATGTATGTTCGGATAACAGATTTTAGAGAAGAAAAATGAATGAAATCATTCGAACCAATTTAAAGCGTTTGAACTTAGAATACGTACAAAATGAAAGTCGCGACTATTTTTTGTGGATATTATTAAATCGCTACCGATGTCCTTCTACAAATAAATACGATAGTAATGGCTTTTGCTTTGCATGCCACATTTAGATATATTGCCATTATCCCAGTTAGAAGATGTCTGATTGGGAAGACGATATCTATGATGACGAAAACGAAGAGGAATTCTCTTTTGAAGAGGATGATTCTGATAATGAAATGGAAGATGATGCACAAGCAGAAAATGTAGACGATGTGAATGGTAATGATAGCAATAGTGGTGATGGAAATACAGAAAAGTTGGATCTGGAGTCACTTTATTTTACCGGGAAAATGCATAAGGAGGATGAAAACTATACTGCGGCTTTAGATTCATTTAAAAAGCTGGTAGATCTCAGGTATGATTCTCATTACTCTGGAAACATATTCATTTTTAAAGCAGTTAAACAAGCTATTAAGGTATATGAAGAACTTGGGGAAAACGATTCAATCCTTTCATTTTTAAGTATCTTTTTTGAACTTGTTGATACAGTTGAAAAGGCATACGGGGATTCATCGATGACAAAATTACTTTATAGGTATGACCGAAGTTCAAATATTGCGCCGGTCATACTCCAAAAGATCTATCAGTTATTCATTGATCATGTTTCAAACAAAAAGTTGCCAAATACTAAGGAGCACAAAATCCTTATTCGAGCATCATTGTATTTAGCAAATACATTTGTATTGCAAGGAAATTTTGACAAGGCTTCTGCTCTCCTTTCAAAGCTTGAGAAGACAGTTGGAACATGTGCGACTTCACTAAAGGATGCATTTCTAATGGATATTATAGCATCTGAAATGGCACTTACTGTAAGACATAGATTTGATCTTGATGAACTTATAAGATTGTCAGGAATGGTTGAATATACAAAGTCTGCTATTCCACAATCTAGAATCATAGGTACTATCAAAGAAAGTTCCGGTATAATTCATATGTATGATACCGAATATAATGAGGCAAATGTGTGCTTTCAGGATTCATTCAAAGCATTTAATGAATGTGGTGATAATCATCGTACGGCCGTACTAGTGAAATTTATCATCAGTAATATTCTTAGCGAGTCTGAGATCAATCCATTTAAATCGAATGACTTTCAAGGTTTCCTGTCCGAACAACGAATTTGTATTTTAATGGAACTCTATAAGGTCGTTCATGAGGTTAATATTGACAGGTATTTATGCATTGTTAGTCATGATCCATTCAAAACAATTGTATGTGAAAGTGTGTTTTTATCACGTTTTATCCCGGAAATCACTGCCTTGATAAAGGTAAAGTATATTTTAAAGTATATTCGGGCATTTTCTTCCATTTCTATTGTTAAATTATGCAACAAACTACATGTTTCAGAAAAAGAGCTTCAATTGTTACTTCTGCATTTGAACAGCAAAGGTCTTCTTAAGGGAATAAAGATTGATTGGATCAGCAAATTTATAATCAAAGATGACAAATCGGAGAACGTGATTTTAGAAAAATCGTTTGACGAGTTCACATTGCTCCAGAATATTTTGAATGTAAATGAAGTGACTATTGACCCCGAAAAGTTGATTAGTGAAATAGATGAATACAAGCAGAAGATTTGGAACTATGACGGAAATTTTCCATTAAACAGTTCCCCCTTTGAGTTGTGTTTCTCGAAAAATGGGGAGGATTTTGAAGTAAACATGAGCCATACTGCATCTGATATATGCCGAGACTCTATGATTACTAATTTGACTGCAATTCCAAAAGAAATTAAAGGAAATGATGGTAATTCCAAAACATCTTCAGGCAAAAGTTATATGTTAGAAACGTCAGAAGCTACGAACAAGAAAAAAAAGCTTTTTAAGTTGTATAATGATCTTTGCGTTCCAAAAGGGTTATTGCAAAGGGAATCACTTCTTTCCAAATTATTTGTGAGATCCTTGAGGTGTGACCATACGAAAGAATTTCAATCGAAGGAAGAATTATTGACGATACTTAAATCATATTTAGGATATATTCGATCTGCAATACCGATTTCGGCGGAACCAAAAGTCGATCATATAGAGAACATCAAGCTCAAGAAAAAGCAGGAAGAATACCAAGTCCTTAATCGGGAGAATGTTGGTGAGAGTTTCTCCAGAAATGATGCAACAGCCATCGATCATAACATACCAGAAGTTTTGCAAAGCAGTATAATGCAGCAAATGAGTGTGACAAAGGCGAGAAGCCGCGAGCAAGACTCTTCAAAATTAGATTTAACGCATCTTTCCGAACAAGATCTGAGAACATTAAAATTGAAAATGCTTTTTGAGATCTCTAGCAATATTGATGCTTATAGGATCGACTCATTACTAACTTCTAAGAGAGGCTTGCACATCGCCCTATTTGATGGAATACCTACAGGAAGCAATTCAGAACCCATGAGTTCAGACTCAAGGTCAATATCTTTGCCATATTCACAAAATAATATTTCTAAGATGGATACTGAGTCTATGGAGAGTGAGTCCGGTGATGCTTTAAGCGACAAGGATGATAACAATAGAAATCACCTATGAATATTTTTCTCCAAAAAAAAGAAGAATAAAATTAAAAAAAAAGATGGCTCGAAAATTTTCGCTTGACAAGTTCTTCTTGCAGCTTAAATGGATTCTACCATGACGAACTATTTTAGACAACTGATTTGTTCCTTGTTGAAGAGCATCTATTAGGCACAGTCACAAAATATACAATATCATTCTTGTAATTCAAAATCAAGATGGGAAAAAGGAGAAGAAACGCAGTTCACGATCGCAAACAGGTTCCTACCAAGAATGTCACTCCTGAATTGAAGGAAAATGCCGAGGCACGTAATGTTCTTATAAACCAGCCTGAGCTTACATTAAAGTCTTCCAAAAAGCCTCTTAAGGGAACAAAGCTAAAGAAGTTTTTAATGACGACACAGTTATATGGAAAGAAAAAGCAGGCAAAGAAATACAGCGAGAAAGAGTTAGATATTCCAGTTCTAAATGAGTCGATAAATCCGGGTGCCATCAAGAAGAAAGGTAAGAAGAAAGGTAAGAAGTTCGTGGCGGATGGTGATAGTGTATTGTTGACAAGATTAATCAAGCAGATAAATGACGGTAAGGATGAAGTTAATGAATCAAAGTTAGAAAAGGCAAGAAGGCTTGAGGACGTTCGCGAATTAAGAAGAACCGAGATCGAGCGGAAAGAATCCGTCAAAAGACAGGAGTTGGAGAACGCGAAAGATGAACTTAAAAGTAGTGCTTCTCAGGCAAGATCTGAAAGGAGAAGAGCCTCGAGACTTAAGAAGAGATTATCTAAGAATGTTGGAGCGGAATCTGGCAGTGCTAAATCTAAGAAGCCGAAGAAAAGTGTCAGCTTTGCTTGATCCATTGGCATAGGACTCCAATTGGTTTGATTTATTGTATACTAGATCTTAATTTAATTTTCAAGAAGTACAACTTTTGCATTATGATTATTTTTTTTTTTATTTTTTTTTATTTTTTTTTTGCGCTCTTCTTTATGCGAAAGCCTCGGAGTTTGCGTTGTAGGGAACTGAATCTCGTAACTCAGCCGAAGCTTCTTTTTTTCTCCCCTACACTGGATTGAATACGGTAGGTATCGAAATCTGAATTAGCTTGCTGGCTGCTGCTTGGCAATTTTATTTTCGTTTCCTGCCGCGAGGGAGAAAAAAATAAAATAGAATAAAAATACAGGAAGCTTTCTGGTCGGGCCGAAATGGCGATAACACATGCTCCAATGCTTTGATGTTAAGATTCACTTTTTCTTTGAATAATTGATAGCTTGCTTCATACCGTATTATTGTCTTGCTAATTAAAGTTCTTGAAAATGAGATACGGATCATTATTGGCGTTTGCGAATGTGGCTTTAACCTCAGTTGTGCAAGCTAAAATATCATTTGCCAATGCGTCACCATTACTGATTTCATCACCATATCTTACAATCGACGAGACACACTACATTGCAAAGGAGGATGATACAAACAAGGAAATTCAAATGTTAACGGGGGATGTGTGCAGCTACTCATCAGATCCTTATATTCTGTATTTACAGATACATGGACTTGACAATAGTGATGATATAGAGAATGCCTCAAAGTCTCTCAAGTATCCATTTAAAGTCTTCTCAAATAACGTTGTCTACAGCCAAATAAATAAAGAGGCCCCAATTTCAAGCGTGTGTCAGAGTATAAAGAAAATTGATGCAAATGGACTTTCCGCCAAACAATTAATAGATGCATTGTCTTCTCCAGATACTGTTAAAGTTGTTGATGTTTACAACAAGAACTCGAAAGATTTAACAGATTTGTTAAGTGCTGTTTTTGAAAGCGATTCTGTTCCAAGTAGTATATTCGTGCAAGGCTTGCCTGTGCTCAAGAGTGAAAAGAAAAAAAGAGACAACGATGATGATGAAGTCGACTATGACAAAGTGGAGCAAGATTTGAAAAATTCATTTTCAGAGGCCTATGCACAATTGAATGGAGATGAGGAAGCGCATGTCTACGAAACTGCAAAGGCCACTAAGAAATTCTCAAAGACTTCTGGATCTCTATTAGATAACTACGCATTTTTCTCATCTGGAATCTGGATGGCAATTATTGTTTCTGGGTTTTTGTTGGGCGTCTTATATGTGGCTTTTAAATGGTTAAACAGTATTCAGATTAGTTACGCTGCCTTTGACAAGCCGGTCAATACCAACAAGAAAGCGCAATAAGTAAAATAAGAACTGGTATGCTTATAATTAGTCAATTTTGACGTCTAAGCATCCTTTTATTTACTTCTTAGTTCCGATTTTGCTTCTTCTTATATCATTTTTCCCCTGTTTTTATTCTTTTGATTTCTTCCCTTTTCTTACATTCAGTTTATATGTATGTTCTTAAATAAAAAAAAATGACAGATGAATTGTTGATTCAAGCTTAGTAAACGAATGGAATGATCTTCCAAGGAACATGTTCTGTATATTGTTTCCAATACTTTCCATACTTCTTGCTGCACTTAGCCTCATCTCTTTTCTGTCTATCCAAAAGTAGGCAAGCAAAGTACGAGACGTAGAAATAGGTCAACGGAGTGTTGAAACCAGTAGTTAGGCACCAACTTAATGCTATAAGAATATCTCCAAAGTAGTTTATGTGTTGGGCCAAACCCCACCATCCATCCACCAATAACTTTGTTTCTGATTCCGTTTGTATACTTTTCATGTTTGGAAGCTTTCCTTGTCTAAAGTAGGATTTCTGGTTGTTGGCCGACTTGAAGATCCAGAAGCCGCTTAACATTATCACTGTTATCATGACCACTGCCCATAATGGTAAGTTGAACTCCATTAAAGAAAGATAACGTGCTTGGAGAGAATATGTCATTGGAACCCAGCATAGATCACCAAACGCAAGCATAAATCCAAATCCGTCCGTTGTAATGTCTATCATTGTTAAGCAGCCCTCTTCGTTTAAGACACCATCAAATATATAAATGAACTGGAAAATATTCACCATTAGTAGTGAATTTGTGACGTATCCTAACTTTAGATACTGTTTCTGTACGTACGCAATGTTCAATAAGAACCAAAGAAGCATTCCTGGCCGTAACTCACAGAATAGTTTAATATCCCAGTATCCCACTCTAGGATTGAGCTCTCTCCCTATGAACCAGTCAAACATAGGGTTTCCGGAGTTTCCGCCAACAGCTAGGATACGCTCTTTTGTACCCTTACCATTCTTTCCAATCAATGGTATGAATGATCCAATATAGCAGAATGTAGCCAATATAATTGAAAACTCCCATGTGGTGACAATCAAAGGAAGAATATTTTCATAGAGAAATGCAAGTTCAGGAAGATTAAAATCGCCAATATAATAAATGCGACCCAATAGCACAGTTATCAATGCCAAACTTAACTCTTTTCCATTTATCAAATACCAAAGCTTGGATCCATCCCTTAATTGAACACCTTGCATCCATTTACCCGGAATAATTAAATCCATCACTGCCAAGCCAAAAAACCAACTGCAATAGGCGATCCAACAATTATAGTTGAAGAAGCAATCCCTCCAGTTATCAATTATTTGATTTTTAACTATGTTTTTAACAGCCTCAAAATCTAGGCTTACTTGAACTAAGTGATAGTCATCATTGCTCAATAAATAGAGGAATAAAACCAACACCGGTAAGGCCACCGTTAGAATTATTGATCCAGGCACCCCGGAAAAGTCCAATTGCTTCGATTTAGGGTTCAATTCAGTCATTTGGTTCTCAATAAATAACACGCTTCTATATAAACTAGTCTCTAAAACTATTCTTTGTTAGGAGAAGGCTAGTAACAGGACTATCTACTTCTCCAATTTCTGTACTCATCTTTCATGCGATGCTTTAAAGCGCATATAGCTATTTTATTTTTTTTTTTACCCCGAGACCTTTTTCCTCTTTTTTCCCCACCATACGATATACGAGCATCATCACCAAGACTATCTAAAGATACATCAGATCTGTCCCAGTACCAATTTACTGTCTTCCAGGTATGAGATAAGTCTTCCCCATACTTTAATACTCCTGCATATGTTTTCAATTGCAACTCCACTGACCCGATTCCTTTCTGTACTTTCATCTGCAGAATTCAAAAATAATTGGTTGCAATCACGTGACATTGTAAATGTATACCGGATAACTGACGTGTGGTGGAAAAGAGAAGGAGGAGTTCAAAGAAATTTATTTCCAAAGGTAAGATGGTTCTATTTTTTTTTTCTTCTTAAAGTCAGACTCTCTTCTATCGAAGCTGCCTTAGAATTTTATCGCAAGATATCGACAAAGGCAAATCAAATCATCTCCATCAGTAGAAATGTCATTTGTGAAAGAAGCATACATTGCTCAGCTAGCCGTCAAGCGGGCTTCTCTATTAACTAAGAGAATTGCAGATGAGCATCTTCAGCGTGGAATTGAGAAAAAGGATAAATCTCCCGTTACCATAGGAGATTTTGCAGCTCAGGCAGTTATTATCCATTCTATCCTGAAGAACTTCCCGGAAGATCTTATTGTCGGTGAGGAGAATTCATCATTGATCAAATCTCAGCACTTGGAGCCAAAGATTTTGAAGGAGATAGACTGGGTCCAAAAATCGGACTCAGTGTCAAATGACAAACTTGGTGTCATCACAAATGCTGAAGAGCTTTGTTCAGCGGTTGATAAGGGAAATTCAAAGGGTGGACATAAGGGAAGGATCTGGGCCTTAGATCCAATTGATGGTACTTCCGGATTTCTTAGGGGTGCTCAGTATGCAGTTTGTTTGGCCTTAATTGTCGATGGTGTTGTCCAGGTTGGAGTGGTTGGATGTCCTCATCTCCCACATAGTTTATATGAAAAAGATAGTAAGATTGGTGGAATTTACACGGCAGTTAAAGGTCAAGGTGCATATTTCCAGGATTTAGCAGCAGCTGTGACTTCACCTTACGATTCATCACACCCAATTCACTTACACAACGACTACGATTTTTCCAAGGCTAGAGTTGTTGAAGGTGTCGAAAAGGGACATTCTTCCCATGAACTTCAGTCATTAATAGAGTCTAAGCTCAAGATAGCTCAGCCCCCAGTTAGATTAGATTCACAAGTGAAGTACTGTGCAGTTGCTAACGGAGATGCCGAAATCTACTTGAGATTGCCAACAAGTCTTTCTTACAGGGAAAAGATTTGGGATCACGCCTCAGGTTGGCTTTTGGTGCACGAAAGTGGAGGAATAGTCACTGATATTTTTGGCAATAAGTTAGACTTTGGTAGTGGTAGAACTCTCAACAGTCAAGGTGTCATTGCAGCCACTGCAACTCTTCATCCGGAGATTATAAAGACGGTCAAGGATTTAGTCGGAGAGCACGGCCAAATGTTATACAGATTCTGTTCAGCATAATTTATTTGATTTTCTTGATAATCTCGATTTCTCTTTTTTTTACGTTATAAAGTAGTTGGTAGATAAGTGAATTGGGGAAGTTCAAATGAAGGCTGTTTTTGTATACTGATCAACAGTTAATCTGCCTACTTGCTATCAGACAGCATATCATATAACCCATAATTCGTTCGTCGCTTCTTCAAAAGCATTGATCAAATAATGTTGGAATATGCCAGCAAGATTTTGCCGGAGATTAAGGTAGTGAAAATTTCCGGAAATCAAAGCAGTGTTTGATACAGTAGAATTTTCTGGGTGGTTGAGACTAGAACTGGCTGATATTTTCTAATAACCATAGTACCCTACTTACATTGATAGGTATAGAACAGTGTATTTTTAAAAGAAGAGTACTCCTAAAACAAACTAACATAAAGGGAGAAAAAGGGATTAAAAGGTATGATGATTGACTGAAAAGTTTTGGTGCGAAAAGAATTCGCGTAGACGACTAATCTTAACAATTAACGTACACAAATTTGACGTTCCATTTTTATCTAGGGAATATTGTAGTTGTCTTCACAGTTCCCTTTCTAAGTGCCGTGGTCAATTTTACTACGCTTAAGCTGCAATATGAGGCAGTTGAGAAAAAACAAGTTTGTCTCACTTTTTCGAAGCTCACCCTTGAATGACTTTCTAGTTCCATTCAGAAAAGCTCAAAACCAATGGGTGGCTCGATATATCATAATAGTTTTTGCATTAATTGTCCGTTGCGCAGTGGGAATTGGACCATATTCTGGTGAAAATACACCTCCCATGTATGGTGACTTCGAGGCTCAAAGACACTGGATGGAAATTACAACACATCTTCCTATTGGAAAATGGTATTACTTTGATCTTCAATACTGGGGCTTAGATTACCCACCACTAACGGCCTTCCACTCCTGGCTTTTGGGAAAGATTGGAAGCTTGATTGATTCCAGTTGGTTTGCTTTGAACGTTTCTCGAGGATTAGAAACTCCAGATTTGAAGTCTTACATGCGAATTACTGCCCTTTTTAGTGAACTCGCTCTATACATTCCAGCAGTTATACTATTTACCCGGTGGATGGGGAGGTATTATAACAATGCCTCAACTATTGACCAAACAATTATAGCTGCTGCAATTTTGTACCAGCCGGCACTTATTATCATTGATCATGGTCACTTTCAATACAATTCGGTCATGCTTGGTTTCTCCCTGCTGGCTTTGGTAAACCTTCTGTATGATAATTTCTGTGTTGCGGCAATATTATTCACTCTTTCCATTAGTTTTAAGCAGATGGCTCTTTACTATGCACCAATATTCTTTTTCTACTTATTACGGATTTGCCTCAGATCTCCTAGAACACATTCGGTTTGCATTTTACGGTTTGTTTCTGTCGGATGTTCCGTAATTGCTACTTTATTCCTTGAGTTTTTGCCATTTGTCGTTTTTGGTGGTATTGGCCAGATCAAGCAATGCCTTATAAGGCTGTTTCCTTTTGAGAGGGGACTATTCGAGGATAAGGTCTCCAATTTCTGGTGTGCAACTAATATCTTTATCAAGTATAAGAGTATATTTTCCACCAGTCAGTTGAAGACAATTGCTCTTGTCTTTACTTTAATTGGAATTGCGCCTTCTTGTGGACTTATTTGTTTCAAGCCTCGTAAAGAGTTGCTTCCATGGTGTTTGGCATCATGCTCAATGGCCTTTTATTTGTTTTCTTTTCAGGTTCATGAAAAGTCGATTTTGCTTCCATGGATGCCAATTACCCTTTTGCTAAACGAGGTTGACTCCGACGTCATTTCCATGGTTTGTTGGTTTTTTAATGCGGCTCTATTTTCCATGTGGCCTTTGTTGAAAAGAGATGGTCTTATAATTCAATACGCTGTTCTTGGAATACTCAGTAACTGGCTCATGGGAAATCTTAGCTGGATCAGAAAGGCACTAAGAGCCATTAAGCTTCCTGTCCATTACAGAAATTTAGCTACTCCTGTTCTTCCCCACAATTTGTTTTGGAGAGTAATTATTGTGGGTTCCTATATTGCCGCTATTGGTTTGCAAATTGTAGAATTCGTGTTTGATCCTCCGAAGTCTCTGCCTCATCTTTGGATTATAGGTAATGTTGAGATCTCGTTCTGTTCGTTTGCATTGTTTTGGATATGGTGTAATTACAGGATGTTTACGCTAGCGGTGGATGATTCTAAGCTTAAAACTGAGTAGGAGAGTTGGTTGCAAAGGTTTGGCTCTTTGTAATATACAAATTACTAGAAGAAATGACAATTCCTTTTCATTCTTTTGCATCTGAGATCACAATTTTTGTAGAATTAAAATAATTTGAATGAGGCCTGTATCGCTTTACGATCTTTCCGACAGTCTGGAATTAAGATATTTTTCTTCATTTGTCTCTCTGAGTCAAAAAATCCCCAATTTGTTTCCCATCTTTGAGAACCATCATAAAAGATTTCCTTCCATGGTTCGTCGAATGCTTCAAAATATATAGAATAAATCTTGTTATTTTGTGCTTCACATATCCAATCATTTAAAAATAGTTGCATTTCCGTGTAATTGGCTATAGCACTCTCATACTCACCTCCTGTATATGGCCAGCCAATTTCCGATATCACAACTTTTTTGTCGTGCGAGTTTCCTAAGAGAGGCAGTACCTGATTTTTTAAATAATGTATAGTCCATTTCCTTCCTTCGCTTGCAGAAACACCACTGAAAAATGGATGTATATTAACAGAAACAAAATCACACACATCAAGAATTTTATTGTTAACCAATGAACCTAATTCAGAAGTTCCAACTTGAATTCTTTCATAACTTATGGAGTGAAGATGATCTTTCACTCTTGTAATTAAACTAGCCAATTCGTCCACAGATTTATCCTCTCGATATAAAACCTCATTACCAACAAAAATTGAATCAAACATTGTTTCCGGATACTTATTTAACAAATCTCGCATATCATCAAATTGTTTATCATTAATAAAAGTATCCTCTCCAATCCATATTCCCATTGAAAGTGTCAGATTAACATGCAATTGCCTGATAGCTTCAAGAATCATCGCCGTTTGGTTACACTGTGTACCATATGTTCTAATTTTATTTGTAACCTTGGACATCCTAGCAATATCAAGTAATATATCTCTTTGGGTTGCCCCACATTGTGGTTCTATGACTCCTCTGGGAGCATATGCTAAACAGTAAAATGTTTGTTTGAGATCATCTGCTTTCATCAAAGACTGAATTTCCCTATCATTTTTAAATTCCGGATTGATCTTTTCAAAGTTATTCTCAACACCGGTGACTGGGCCTGTTAACCAGGTTTGTACAGTCATTAGATGTTCATTCTCCGAAGTTATATTTTCTGGCTTTAACCCATTTTGGAGCAGATCATACTTATTCATAAAATATTTAAGTAGATCATCTCTTGTTCTATTATCCGAGTTTTCAAAGGCATTTATAAGGTCATTGGATTGTATTTTTTGCTGCGGAGGTAATTTTGAGTCATTGATAAACTTTACGGATAAGGTTACCAAAAACATGATAATGGCACCAGCAAGTGTCCCGACACAAACATATTTCCAAATATTGATTGCACTTTTAACTTTCTCGTCATTTCTGGAATTCTTGTTCTCAAAAGAATAATCCAGGCTCTTCGATCTACTATAATCTGAGGAGCCTTCTCCATTCATGTTGACCGCTCTTTGAAACTTCCTATTGGGCTTTTCCTCCTTTTCAAATCCTGGGCTTATATTACCGCTATAACTATTTTCTTTCAATGTTTCATCACCTGGAATAGCATCTGGAACTGTCATTCCATCATATTGACTAGGAGGGTCGCTTGAAGAGGGATCTATTTCCACTGGGCTTATTATATTAATAGGCTCAACGGAAGAGAGCATTTCATTATTCATATTATTTGGAACAAACTGTTGTGAACCATCTATGGAAGATGGCTTTTTAGACTCAATTGTATGTCCAGCTCTTTGACTTATATTAGACTGTGCCATGAATTGCCTTACTTTAGAGTTTTGATAACGAAACGACGATTTAGTTTGCATATTTGTGTTGCCACTTTTAACTGATTTAGTTGAACCGCCAACTGTTGTGGTAATTCTGGGATAACTAGACAGAGGAATACTACCAGGAATGCTTCTTAACTCAGCCTTACCTACCGCATCCTTCAACTGTATTGATATTTCGTTATCATCTAATTGATCGTCCGTTTCCGGCGGCCTGTTGTCTCTCGATGGCAAAGTTTCAAGATCATTATAATCATCAAGGAGCATGGATACTGTACGCGATCCAGGCGAATCGTTAAACATCAACTTATCTTTTGATGTAAAACTTTCTGAATTCGTACTCATTACCACTTTTTCTTCAATATATTTATCAAATAGTAAAATGTTGTACTACAGTGCCATAATAAATTGTATAAAAAAGATTTCAAACAAGGATACAAATAAGGAGGAATGACATAAAGTGAGTTTCAAGAAAAACAAAAATTCGAGAACAAGAATAAAAGAAATACAAATCGGAAATCCTTTTATTTTTCGGAAAGCGTTTTTCAGAAAAGATGTACTAACAGGGAAACTGGGACTATTATAAAGATACAAAAAAAAAAACATAAAATTCCTTAGCGGCTACCTATTTTAAAAATATCGAATCTATAATATTGCGTAGCATAGAATGTAAATCGTTTTATATAAAGAAAGAAATATTCTCAAATCCGTTGAAGCATTGATGCATATTTGAGTCATTCTGATCCGATAAGATCTGACCCATAACTTTATTTCTTATCTCAGATAATTTATGATTGCTCTCATTTAGCATGCTTTCACTGACAGGTGGAAATGTGTCTGTATCCATCAACTCCTTATTCCGTTTATATATTAACTGAACTTGCTTGTTCAAATTGGTGCTCGAAAAGCTTAAGAAAAGATCTCTGCTAATGTTAAGAGAGACCGTGCTATCCAATCCCCTCAATGTATCCAGAGAGTGAATAAAATCAATTCTGTCACCTGATCCAAGAAGATAAATATTCAACCTTTCGAGAATCTTGTAAACATTAATGACGGCTTGGTTTTCGTAATAAATAAGGGGAAACCTCGATGTACCGGCGAGCCTCGTCATTAACGTAAGAGACTTAATGATATAGACAAGATCATCCGAAGTATACACAATTAGACCGCAAATAACATCAGTAAATACTGTAACCCAATTGCTGAAATGAAACCAATAGTTTCTATCACGCAAAACTAATGATATATGTGCTGATATAATCATTGATAATGGAACTATTGACGAAAGTCTCTGGTCATCATCTACAAAGCCACCTTTGTCAAGACAATAGCCCACAAGTTCCTTTCTGAAATCTTCCCAAGTGTTATCCTTCAATGCCGCAAAATACTTGCTGAGAAGTAAAAAATACACTTCATTTGAACTGGACATCGACTCAAGTTCATCACTTAGGGAAGACAAGATAGTTGTGATGCAAAGCTGCCCTTTTAGAAGTACAAATTCTGGAACACTTTCAACAATATTGCCAAGAACGGTACACAAATATCTTGCCAACCGAGTTGCGTATTTTGTATATCCCTCCATGCGCAACTTTCCATTTTTAAGACGCACATACTCCTTTTCCATTGCCTTGACAAATTCGACAATGTATAGCTTATGCCTTTTTTTATCCATTTCAGACTCCTTTATTCCTTTCACTAAACATGAAAGAATCTTCACAGAAAGCTGTTGATGATATAGTTTTAGATCTGCTTCAGTGAATTTAGATGGATCCAATCCGCTTCTGAATTTCACATATTTTTGCATGAAATCTTGCGCTGCCAGCAATGTGAAGAACTCAACGAAATACGAATTCAATTCTAACGGTAGATTTTTCATCAAGACGACAAAAAAGTTCTCATGTAAATACCTGAGATCGACCGGCCTATAAAACTTCAACATAGCAGCATAGAACGGTAACTCAAACTTGTTACGGGCGGACTCGTTAGAAAAATATTGCCACTCAATGTAGGCTAAAGACCCAGCAGTAACATTAAGTCTCGACGACAAATATACCCACAGGTTGAGACACTTCACTTTCAAAGTATCATTAAAGATATCATCGGCTGATATAATATTCTTAAGCAATGGGATCATTTCATTTTTCAATTTTGTCTGAACTGACTTCAAAATCTCGGCATCCGTAGCCTCCATAATCCTCTTCAATATTTTAAGCATTAAAAGGGGAACATATGCGGCTCTTGTGTGAAAATCAACCTTTTTCAATTTCAAGAAAATGCAAGCAAGTTCCATACAAAGTGTCAATTTCTCACCATCATCTATGCATTCACCCAATTGATTATCGAAGCAATCAACAATATTTCGCAAACTATCGGAAACGAGAGTAACACTTAACTCATTGTTATTTATTGCCGCGACAACCTCCGGCATAACCATTTGTACGATATCAAATGAAATTCGATGAAAGAGATGAAAATAGCACCTCAAAACAACAAGTAACAGGTCAAGTGAAGACTTATAACTCTCAGAAGTTCTGTACTCCAACAATGCCTTAAGTATAACCCTAAAGTGACCAATGAAATCTGCTCTGAAAAGATACGACATCACAAGCATTAAGTTTGCTCTATTTCTAAGCAAAGCAACAGTGCTGGTCTTTATAGAAGCAATGGGCACAAGCTTTTCGACCAACGTAGATTTCTGGACAGAGTTAGCAGGGTCATTTACAAAATAAACCAACAGTTTGAGGTACATATCCAAACAACCATCTCTGTCCATAAACTGAGTTGTAACTGGCAAAGCTGAATACCATAGTATAGTTGACCTGTTTGACCCCATATTCTCAAACTTCACGTAAGTCAATAATCTATACATTTTAAGGAGTACAGCCTCTTCAAGGTTCCAAGAAAGATCGTAATGAACTTTTTGTACCAGCTGAAATATAATTTTCCATCGAGACGAATTCTTGCAGTCTTTAAGTTTGTCTAATTCAAGCAGAAAATAAGTCCAATCTGTTGTTACTGGAATTCTCGAGTGACAGAAATATAAGAATCCGAGAACACCATCGAGCGCAAAGTCGAATTTTGTTGACAAACCTGCAACACGACTCCATGGGTTAACCGCAAAAAGCATCATTAGACAAGCAGACTCATATATTAAAGAACCCACGCCTGATTTTGTTTGGAAGTATCGGATGATCTTTCTGAGAGGTAATTTACAGAAAACAGTTATGTACTGGTCCTGTGAATGACGAAATTCTTCAGCATAATTCTTAAAATCAGAAGACTTCTTTTCCAGCGTAAAGTTTTGTAACAATTGCATGTATACAATCTGGTATGGTAATGCAATCAAATTAATCTTTTTGTTCGACGTTGAAACTATGCAGGAACGACAAAATGTAAGTAATAATTCACCAACTTCATGAACACCTCGGGGATCATTTTTATTCAAGTTCCACAGTAGTTGAATAATTTGAATCAAGCATTTCCTCATCTGATTTAAAGTTTCTGGGCCTGTGCTTTTAGGAAAGTTCAATGATGATCTCATGGAATCAAGCAAAATTTTAAGAGATGATTTGAGCTCACCGGTAACATCAAATGTGGATAAGTTAAATTGAACTGTTCCAAATTCAAAGGATATACTTCCATTTTTATGATAAAGACCATCTAATTTGAGACTCTCTTGAATAAGACCCGAGTAGACAACCGACTTCGGGCTTAAGTGAAGCGATGAAAACAATTCTGGCCCAATATCTGAAATCTGAATCTTTGTACCCGCCAAAGATAAAGGAATATGATTTTTTGTTTCAGCTATGATTTCAATATCGTTAGACTCCCTACCCCTTTTAATTCCGGCTTTATCAGCTTCATTTGAAAAGTCTGTATTCTCTTCTGGAAATGTTTGTGACTCTTCGATTTGTGGAGTTCCAACCACCTTTTTTCGACCAAAGTAAAACCTTTCTTAAGATTTGTGTAATTGCCCAAAGGTACATTATTTTGATGCTTCTGTTTTCGATTTGTACTACTTTGCTTATCTTCATCCTTTGTGTGACCTCTGTCATAATTATTCGTAGTTGCAACTTTTGTCAATAACTTAGGGTTATGATTTCTATAATGACGAGTATGTTGTGGATTGAATGAATTCCGTGGTCTATGACCACCAGATATGTGGTCTGTTCTCCTGCCGATCCTGCGGCAAATTTTAACTGGTCTAAAATGAGAAATACTTTCACCTTGAAGATTTCGTGGCTCTAAAGGATGCTTGTGCAATTTTAAGTGATGACTAAAATGCGTCTGATTTCCTTTATGATCTCTGACAGTCGGGCCACCAGAGTATAATGCTGAATAATGCTTGGCACGCTTACTTCTTCTAGAGGCATAAGTTCTTGGACGCTTAGAACGAGGAGCACGGCTAAGCATGTAGTTAATACCAGCATGATCATCTTCTTCTGCACTTGCATCCATATCCATATCATCCTTCATTTTGCGAACAAAGTTATCGTAATCATCAATTCCTACTGCATCATCATCATTAGTTTCGTTGCCATTAAAAGCCATGTATGGGTGTGGTTCATTCGGATTATCACTCTCAGAAACAGGTATTTCAAATATATCGTCAGGAGTGGGACTGGGGCTTTTCTGTAAATCAAGATCTATTCGATGATACTCTGCTGGATCGTCATCAGCAGGACCTTCGGATCCAGCTGGTGCAAGGAAGTCGTCAGCAATCTGGTTACGGACGGGATTGGATTTGTATGGTCCGCTGATCTTCCTCGCAATACCTTTTCGAGGAAACATGCTTTCTTCATCTAATTGAGGTCCGCTTTTGTAGCTATTGTTAGCTCTTCCGGAATGCTTATGATTACTCACTTTGTAAAAAGAGGCCGGAAGAACGCCTCTTAAAGCGGTTCTTCTATTAAGAATCCTATTCCTGAAGACAAAATTTTCTCCCTCTATTGAATTTTCGGCAGATTCCATGGATATAGAAGATGCCAACTCACTATCACTACGAATCTCATAGACACTACTCCCGTCAGATGATTCCGAATTATAACCTG
Organism: Brettanomyces bruxellensis; assembly: GCF_011074885.1. Lineage (NCBI taxonomy): Eukaryota > Fungi > Ascomycota > Pichiomycetes > Pichiales > Pichiaceae > Brettanomyces > Brettanomyces bruxellensis. The sequence goes on from NC_054686.1 coordinate 295,729, forward strand.
TTCCAAGTGTATCCTCCTTTGAGTCAGCCATCAACTTTTTGTTGATTGACCTTATACTATCGGGTTGTAAATATTCTTCATCCGATGTTTCTGTATCATCCAGATCTAGAAATCCATTCATAGTGTCTTCATTTTCTGCCTGCTTTTCGGCATAATGCTTATCAAATCCACCTAAACGTCGATTTTCCTCATCTAAGTACGCTTTATATGTTCGCTTAGAAAATGGGCCCAATAATATACCTTTGTCTAGTAAAGAGTCCCTCTTCTGCTTATATTTCTTCTCCAAGAACAACATTATATCGCCATATGACTTTCCAGAGTCATACAATTCATTTAAAGTGTACAGTGTGCAAAGGCCCAAATGTACACTAGTATCAGCCACATAGACATGATCCTGTGAAAATTTATGACGTCTCATCCTTGACGCAATTCCATCATTATAATTTTCCTGAATTGCAAGGTCGGATTTGTTCACTTGATGCTCATCTGCATTATTTTCAGCAGATGCACCGACTGAATCACCATCAATAAGCATTTCAACATCATCATTCATGTCAGCCTGGTTACTTTGAGAGATGTTAGAATAATTTGCAATCTGAATGGACCTAGACCCATTTTGAGAATCACCTTCGTCAACAGTATACTGAGATGGCTCCACAGAACTTGAAAGGTGTAAAGAATCATTATCGACATTAGGTGACAAACCATCACCATCATTATGTGATAAACCATCGGCAACATTAGGTGATAAACAATCAACTACACCATCTATTGGTTCCAAACGTTTATCTTCGGTTGTATCCTTTGAAATCTCATGTCCAGTTTCAATTTCCAAGTTTGGTGGTGAAATCGCATTTATTATAATATGGCGTTCATCTGTATTATCAGCACCCTCTTTCGGATTCTTATCAACGACAATCTCACTGTCTGTGTCATCAGAATGTTCATCCATATTTACTTCCAGATCTGTGTTTTGATCAGCTTGTACCTGCTCATCATCTGTAGTATCATCATCCGTACTGGAAACATCGCTCAAATCTCGCTCGTATAATACTCGAAGTTGTTTCAAATCGTTCTTGTTCTTTGGAGTTGGTTCTGCTAGTTCGTAATACGTACGACCACCCCTTGATGTTTGATAATTTCTGAAGTCCTTAACGTACATGGAGAAGCTTTTTTTCTTAAACCTAAACAACTTCACCCCAATTCGTTTGTATAATTTTCGTATCTTTTTGTACTTCCGCTCAAGCATATGAAGTATCTCATCATCAGTAAACCCACTTTTTGAAAGCTTATTTAACTGATTTCTGGATGCAAGATGAAGATATTCTGCGAGGTCCGCAGTGTAAATATGGCGTTGTGCAAATGCATGACGACGTGATCTCGTAGTGGGTAAAACAAGAAAATCATCGGTCAATGGTGCCAACTCCTTCAATATATGTTCTTGTCGCTTCCATATCCTTTTCCGCTTCTCCTGGGTTTCCAAATGTAATATTAGATTACGTGTTAAAGGTGAATTTTCGTCATCCGATTGTGAGTCCGGTATAGACAATGTATCAGACATGGCCTCATAGAAATGCGGGCATAAAAAAGTGTGATTACCTCTTAAATTTCTCTTTTGCTGATTTCAATATATGTCCAAACACTGTGTGACTGATGAAATGTGCCGCTTTAAATTGGTGAAATACCACCCAGCTAAAAATCATGCTCTTTCACGCGTGAGCATCTATTTACTTTATTGCCACTATGCGAACATATCGTAAATAGTCACGTGAAAAACTTTTTTTTTGGGAAATTCGCTAGGATTTCCTGAAAACCGCTACTCTCCTTCCTTTTTAAAAAACAAATATTGGGTAACGGATGGACATTTGCAGTATGCTTAGGAATACACAAAAGTGAGATAACCTTGAGTGCCTAAACAAAACTTCATCTTTTTTGGGAATCAATATGGAATAGCAAATTACATGTATGTGTACAGAAGGCATAAGAAAAGAAAACAAACCGGGGACTTTTGATTTGGTTGAGCATGCTATGTCTGTAATACAATGCAAGACAGTTATTTTATTGTCAAAATTAGTACCAGTTGCAGGGATTCTCAGGCTGGAGCGCAAATTTACGATATACCCACTTCTCACCGTTTATCACCATCAAGCTCCCATACCAATCAAGAATGCAAAAAACTACACAAAGGAAGTTGTCTTCCGAAAAAAATTGAAATTCAAATATAACAGGGAATATGTTTGTGTATGCATGCTTCTATGGAAAAGACGCTAGCCCTATTATGGGAGGCATACCGTGTATTGAGAATTATCGAAAATTCTATGGGTAGGATGTGGGGAGCTTCCGTTCGATTTCAGAAGAAAGAAAAAAAAAAAGAGAGAGGAAAAATAAAATGAAATAAAAGCGAAATGAAAATAACTAGTGAATAAAAAAAAAAAAGAAAACAAGCGAAGACTTCCTCAATGCAATGTGCCCGAAGCTCGGTGGTTATCCGCGTTAAATTTTGTCATCGCATATCTGATTTAACCTGGACTTCATTCGAGCAATATTCAAAGTTTCTTTGTAAAAACGGTTGCATAATACTATAAACAATTAACTATTTGCCGTGAGATGTCGGAAAGGACCGAGTCAGTGACCGATTCTGCAGGATTATCGGATTCTGCTTCTAGAAGATCTTCATATGGATATGCACAGTCCACATCACATTCCTCCCAAAGGCACTCTAGTCACCAATCTGTAGGACACAGAAGACTGCGAGGCCATGTTCCAACAATACCAACAGCAACAGCCCAATTGCTTACATCTACAAAGGCTCTTTTGCAATCTCTAACTTTATGGGCAAGCAAAACCGCAACAGTGTCGGATGTTTCTGAAAATTTTGTTCATGTTGGCGATAACTTTAAAGCATTGAGGAAATCATACTCCACTGCCGGCGTCTCCGTTTCAGATATCAAGGATATTCCAAAAATGTTACGACAAGTGCTTGAAGAGTCGTTGGTTCTCGAGCCATCACAACAATCGTTGGATATCTTTCTACCCCGCGTTGGACAGATTATTACTGAATTGATGAAGACATTGAAGGTCAAACAGGGTGAGCTACAGAGGCATTCCGAAGATCGAAGGTCGTCGATTGCATCTTCCGTCTCAAATGCTTCTCCAAGACCAGTATCATCCTTTCCGGGTGCTGGTGCTCAGAAGGTGTTAGACTCTTTGGACGATTCATCCGATGTGAGCCCAGCGGTTTCAGCGGCTAGAGGAAGTACTCTAAGCAAGCTTCAGACTTCAACTTCAAAGGATCCTTTGGAAAGACTTCAAAACAACCATGCCTTGATGAGGAGGGCTTCTAAGAGATATAGCGCGTATCAGACATCGAAGATTCTTTCGATGAATAAGCATGTTTCCGGTGTTCCAACTGCAAACCCAGATTCAACACCTTTGTCATCACCGAAGCAAGTTGCCAAATCTCCGATATTGGATCCTTCAGTTGTTGCCGCGGATGTGTCAACCCCTCTTCAAAAGGAGGTGACGAAAAATATAGAAGAGTCGAAATTGGCCAATAGGTTATCGCAAGCTGTAGTTGGTTCAGCTGGTGGTGACTTGTCAGAGAAAACATTTTATGACAGTAGTAGTGAAGGGGAGGGTAAACTTTTCTTGAAGCTAAATAACAAAGTCAAGAAAGTCAAACTGCAACTACCAACTACGAAGGCTACCATAAAAGTCTTATTCACACAAAAATTTGGCTTTACTCCAAGCGGCGATGAATATCCAGCTATCTATATTCAGGATAGTCCAAGCGAAATAGCATATGAATTGGAAGATATTGCTGATATACATGATGGTTCAATTTTGACGTTTGAGCCACAAAACTCTACAACTATAATCTGTGATCATCTCGACAAAAAGTTCGATTACATTAAGGACGAAATATCGCGTCTTCAATTAATATCAGAGAAGGATTCAACTAAGGAGAAGGATAATACAGTGGAGAAAGAGACCTCTGATAGCAGTACAAAGTTGCATAATCCAAAGTTGGCAGACGAGATTCAGAGGGAGGTGCGTGAACTCAAATTTGAACTTGGAAAAGTTCGGCAGCAACATGTCAAGGCTAAGAAGGCGTTGACAGATAGCGTGACCGAAGTTCTATCACTTATCCAGAAACTACAGGCTGTTGGTGCTTCTCCTACTGGAGTTATCAGTGATCCATACATGGATCATTGCCGAACAAAAGTTAGCGGTGAATGCGAGTCCTTGGTGAGCAGAATCGATAATCTGCAA